>NC_051163.1:35064573-35219852 GCF_013339745.2 Dermacentor silvarum | reverse complement strand
CTCTCCAAGTAGACTTTGATTTAATTGGTTGTCTGTTACGAACTATTGGCACTTAAACACCCACGTGTACAGCCTCCATCAGAGAACAGAGGCGATCACAGCGTGACCTTTCAGGTATCCGCCTCGTGAACAGCGGTCTAGAAGGCCAAGTCGGGGATGGTTAATGCATATCTTTGATGTTAATGGGTTTCTGTACGAACTAGTGGCACTTTTGTACTGTCCTAGCGTTTCTTACTTGAAGTTGAACTTTATTTCGCATCCATGCAAAGTACAGATGACAGGGGCACAGACAAGAAGCCACTTATTGAGGGTGACTAAGTGTGTGACCCCTACCGAGTTTTTTGTCTTTTTTTCTTTTTGGCAGCACGTACCAAAAAGTGCATTGATACAGGACATGAGCATGTATATAAGTACATACCATCTAGCCTAGCTGGTGATCAACCTAGCTTCTTCCAGGTTTTACTGGGCGTGGCTAAATTTTGCTAGGAAATGCAAAGTGGCGGCTATGCACGGTATTCCGAATCGGCTCGCCGTCGACGCACAGATTCTCGCTTGGCCGCGCGACGCGCTTCAAGATGAGCGGCATCTTCTTCGGGTGTCCGGATCTTCTTTGGTCATCCCATATCAAGGCTACATGTATGGCCACAGTGTCGACGAGAGTTCTGCCGCCGTCGCGGCGGCTCCAAGCTTTATCTCACCGGTGACGTCACGGCCAAGCTGCACCTCCACACTTGCCGGGGCGTGGCTCGTCGAAACCTGCCGAGCCGAAGCCAGAGGTGCCTGCTGCAGTCACGGACACCGCGCGCGTTCGGCGCGAACATGGAGAAACGGAGAAACGTGGGCGGCGTCGGCAGCAGCTCTGGCCAGCATTTACAGCCCCATTGCTCTCACCAGCTGTTTGGCAAAGTTATACGAATGTGTTGTGAACACCAGGCTAACTTTCATCCAGGAAATAAAAAAGTCCGTAAACATACATCAATGTGGTTACAAAAAGGGTTGTTCTACAACTGATCACCTAGTCCGACTTGAACATGAAATACGCAATGCTTTTTTACACAAACAACACTGCCTAGCTGTCTTTTTCGACTTGGAGAAGGCATATGATACCACACGGAGATACGGTATTTTGTTTAACTTGGCAGACTTAGGGATTCGGGCCAGAATGCTGAAGTGCCTGTCTCATTTTATGTCCGATCGAACATTTCAGGTGCGCCTTGGTAGAGTTCTGTCACGTGTATTCGCCCAAGAAAACGGTGTGCCTCACGGCTGTGTTTTCAATACAACACTGTTTGTTGTCAAAATGAACTGTGTTAACGAAGTCATACCATCTACCCTTATGTACTTTCTTTACGTTGATGACCTCCAGACTGCTTTCCGCGCATCTAACATGACAACGTGTGAACGGCAGATTCAAATCACCCTAAACAAATTGACACTATGGCTAATAAAAACGGCTTCCGTTTCTCGTCCGAAAAAAAACTGTTGCGGTGGTGTTCTCTCAGAAGAGGGGCTTGCAACCTAACCCCATCCTGAAACTAAATGAAATAGTACTGCCAGTTAAACAAGACAGAAGTTTTTAGGGGTCATATTCGATAAAAAAATGAATTGTCTTTCTCACACTAACAATGTAAAGGTTAAAACAAATAAGGCACTCAATGTCGTGAAAGTCCTGTCCCGGAAGCGCTGGGGCTCTTAGCGCAAATGCCTCCTTCACATTAATTTATCGTTCGTTGGTACGCAGCAAATTGGACTACGGTTGTATAACATACGGTTCAGCCAGACAATCATACCTTTAGCGGTTAGATCCCGTTCATAATAAAAGAGTACGCTTAGCAACCGGTGCCTATAGGACCTCACCCATTCCCAGTTTGTATTCCGAGAGCAACGAGCCATCTTTAGACCACAGAAGAACGCAACTCATGTTGACAAACGTTCTAAGAGTTCGCTCATCGCCTGACCGCATTTGCCATAACATTATCACACACTTCGAGAAACGACTACACTACACGAACAAGCCAAATGCTATAAAACCACTCATACTTAGATTTGAAGAAAAAGTCCTTAACTACGATGTCCCTACTGAAACGCTTTCTGTCATGCAAAGACCAACCAGATTAGCACCTTGGAACGATTTCACAAAATTTCTAGATTTTTCATAAACTCATCTAAAAAAATGAGATATGCCTCGTGAATTTATACTACAAAAATTTCGCACAGTGCAAGACACGTACGACACTTACACGGAATTTTACACCGATGGCTCGAAGACGCCCATTTATGTCGGAAGCAGCGTGGTTGAAGGTACGTGGGAACAGACAGTCAGACTACCACAGCTTGTATCAGTTTTCACTGCTGAGCGTTATGCCTTATGGATGGCAGTACAAAAGATTATAAGCACCCAACACGAAAAATCAGTAAAAAAACCACTTCACCCGATGTTGCTGTTAGGAGATGATGCACTGGTATCTCTGACTGACGTGATAAGTTTCTTTGACGAAACAGGGTTTTTAAGTAAGCTTTAATTACTACACTGTATGCTCCATTTACTGAAGGAAATTTTATCACCCTGTGTCTGGCGCAGCATAGCCCTAGCCGCTTTTGCGCCGATAAATCCAATTTAACTAACTAATCTTCCGCTCATTCTGGCTGCTTATTTCCACAAAGCAAACTGTTTAGTTTTTATTTTTTTTCAAGTAATAACGGTTCACATTATTGTTTCAGCATTAAATAATATCTGAAAATATTGCACTTTCGGGACCTTTAGAATGCCATTAGCTTCATTCCGGAATTTGTTAAAGTCTGCTAAATCTGTTGCATCCTTCTGCCTAAGAATTGTTTGAAAAGAGCGCCTTTTCCTTTATAAAACTCAACGTACTACCAGAAATGCAAGGTTTCCTCCAGAAACGAAGGTGTGACCTGACTGCCCTATAGATCAGTGGCAGATTTTTCGTGCCTTATCAATTAGCCCATCACGCTTCGCGCGAGAACAACACTAAATGACAATGTTCGGGTACGCGCCGTTCTTCTGCATTACTCGGTGATAAACGTTGACATCAGCGTAACAGATAGGCCGATTAACCAGACAGCCCAGCTTTGTTAAAAATGTAGAAATATTTTCATTTTCATTGAAGGGGGGCGCACCTTTAATCTTAACGTTCCTGTTCCTTGAGTAGCGTTTCTGGGTTTTCACCCTCTCCTCAAGGCCAGACCTTTGCTGTCCAAGTTCCCGACAATTGCCTGCCAAAGCAGTGTTTTCCTTTCTTAAATTAGCGCATTCTTTTTTGATTGCAGAATAGCGTGTCGCCATTTCATCAAACTGAGTGCTGATTAAGTCAATAGAGTGCTTCGGGTATCTTTGATGTCCTTTTGAAGTTCCTTTTCGATGGTGCTTCGCATGTCACGCATTTCTTGCTGAACATCGTTTAGGGACTTTGCGACTTCAGGTAGCATCTTGGTAGCAAACATTTGGTTTGGCTGTAGCGACGAAGTTTGGCTGTAGCGACGAAGCCAGTAAGAGAAACGAATGCAGAGTTGTGCGGGGGGTAGTCAAAGTAAGTAAATATGTCTGTGCCGCCACCGCTGTGTCTGCCAAAATTGCGGTCAGGTAGAAGACGCAGCTCCTTTAAAGCTATAGGGGCAGTAACATTTCAGCATCACAGAGAGCTGGTGTCACTCAGGAAGTCACGTCAGCCGCAAGCGCGTATGCCACCCAAGCGAAGACGGAAAGACGTGGGAAAGCTGGAGCAGTCCCTCGAAGACGCAGCCGTGAAGCTCCATGGTGACAATCAACGTCATTGCCCGTCACAGCAGGGAATGCTTGCAGTGTGTAGGGTGATCTGTGTGAAGAAAAATATAGTTAGGTTTAATGCAAAAAGTTGAGAAGTCTGTGAAAAGTTGTGATCATAACGATGGTAGAGGAACCTGATAGCTTTTTTTAAAATAATTTGCAACATCGGATCTTTTGCATGGGTTTCATAGCACACAGGCGTACTCGAGAAGTGACCGGATTAAAACTGATTTGAAAGGGACCAATTTAGTATTTAGGGGAGCTGTGTGCAAAGTGCGATGTAAGTAACCCAGCTTTTTCAGTGCTTTGTTGCCAATATGATTGATATGATGTTACCATGACATGTTGTGAGCGAAATAAAGACCTAGGTATTTATATTCGGGCACATTTTCCAGTGTGATACCGTTAAACGCATTAAGAAACGTGAATGGAAACAAACGTCGAGAAAATCACTTGTATAGAGTTTCCCTCAAAAATATGGTCATATGCCAGGTTTTGCATCCGCTGACAAAATTTGTCAAAAGCATCATTAAAAAGAATATGATCATCTTTACGAGTTTATACTTTCATAAAGAACGCCAGTGCCCGCGTATAAACGTTCTAATGACAGGTATGTTACAAGGAAAATCATTTATATACAGCAAAAAGAGTAATGGCCCTAGAACGGATCCCTGCTGCACGCCGGAAGATACGTCAACAGCAGGAGAATTAGTTAGAGAAGGATTGTTAAATATCGGGTCAAGCTTGAGTAATAGTTTGGAATGAGTGACTGTAACGAATCCTTTTGAGAAGCCGATAAATATAGCATCAATTTGGTGAACTAAATCAAGGGCAGAAAGGTTGACCTGACTAAATTCAATCAACTCAGTAGTAGTACACTATATCCGCGAAACAAAAACCATGTTGAGAATGAGATAAAATATAATTACTTTCAAGGTACTCTGTAATATTCCCGTGGGTTGTGCGCTCCAGCATTTTGCTCCAGTGATTGGTCTATACTTTATTAGAGACTTTGATCAATAAACAGACTGGCGGCTCCTAGCATTGAGAAGGCCGGTCGCCGACAGCCACTCCCCTCCTCATTCTCTCCCCCCTCCCCACCACTCCCACCCGTCTCGTCCCGAATTCGTCCACTCTAGAGTTGGCAACTCTAGCTGCTAGCCTTGATCCTAAATATGCACGAACCGACCCACTGTGTTCCTTGTTGTGGTCATGAACACTCGTATGGATCCATGCGCGCGTTGCGTGAGTGGGTGGGGAAATGTGGGTGCGCGCGCGAATGCGTGCGTGTTTTCGGTTTATTGATTTTAAATATAGTACAATGTACGGTAGCAAGTGTACAGTAAGATGTCCCAGAATGAAACACTCTAAGGGAATCCCTTGTTAAAATGTCCCTTGAATAATGAATGAATGCATAAATAGAATAGCCCCTAAAGAAAGTAGTGAATGTGCAGAATTATCATAGAAGCACGAAAACTCTAAATTAGAACAGAATAAGCATCCGCAGAAGCGGAAAATGGGAAAAATGCGAGAGTACAATTTAAAATATGGAATTATGACATATGTCCTTTTTCAAGTCGTTTGAAGTTTGTTAGGCGTCTACCCGCCGTGGTTGCTCAGTGGCTATGGTGTTGGGCTGCTGAGCACGAGGTTGCGGGATCGAATCCCGGCCACGGTGGCCGCCTTTCGATGGGGACGAAATGCGAAAACACCCGTCTACTTAGATTTAGGTGCACGTTAAAGAACCCCAGGTTGTCCAAACTTCCGGAGTCCCCCACTACGGCGTGCCTCATAACCAGATCGTGGTTTTGGCACGTAAAACCCCATAATTTAATTAATTTTTGTTAGGCGTCCAGCAATTTTCATGTCAACCGGTTTGAATTCTGTTTTTTTTTTTTTTTTTACGTGACAAAACCACGATTTGATTATGAAGCACGTCATAGTGGTGGACTCCGGATTAATTTTGACCACCATGGGGATCTTTAATGTGCCCCCAATGCACGGGACACGGGCGTTTTTGCATTTCGCCCCCATCGAAATGTGGCCGCCGCGGCGGGGATTCGATCCCGCGACCTCGTGCTTAGCAGCGCAACACCAAAGCCACTAATCCACTGCGGTGGATAATGTCAACTGCTAAATCATTGAAATCGGATTGTTTCTTTTCCATATACTTAGTACGAAACCTTGGGAGAATATTATTTTGATTGTCAAGTCTATAGGTATTAGAATGAATTATCTCTGCGGTGCCTATAAAGACTGAAACATTAGGATCACGAATTAGACGGTAAGCTATAGCGCCAAGGTTAAATGAAATGAGGTTAATCAACGGAAAAAGCTTAATCTTTCTGAAAATATGGCAGGCAGACGTATAGTATACACTCAGTGATGATAAGAATAGCCTGACACTGGATGAGCTACTATGGCGCTAAGTGTGAAGGATATGTTAAACCCCATGTTTTGTTGCAGTAATTAAGGCGAATGCGTATAAAATCAAAGTAAAGCGTAAGTAACGTTGGTGCATTAAAATAGTGGCGCAGTTTAATTAGCATTCGGTATATGTGTGTGTTTTGTTTGTGTGTGTCTTGCGTTGTTTGTGTTTTGTTCGTGTGTGCCTTGCGTTGTTTGTGTTTTGTTCGTGTGTGCCTTGCGTTGTTTGTGTTTTGTTCGTGTGTGTCTTGCGTTGTTTGTGTTTTATAAAGTATTAAAATATTGTGGATTACTGCACACATATTTTCCGGCAAGCTTTAGGACGCACGGCAGAAATGTAGAGCACTTGGCAACAAATGGCAGATTTCACGCGAGGTCAAATGGCTAACCTTCGCCGCATTCTCGCTTCCATTGCATTTCTTCCTCTCCCTCTCAATCTATGCAAACTCACACGACGCTCACACATTATTTCTAGGACATTTTCGGCCGACAACATGCGACTGGGGTCGTTCAATATCTGCCTTTTTCCACGTTTCATCAAAACGTGTACATTTCTTTTTTTTTTTTGTCGCTTCTGCTGGTGACGCTGGTGTTCCATATTTCACACAGCGGACGTGTCATCTGCCCACTCTGACCCTGTAAACGCAGAGGACGAAACCGCGAGGAAACTACAAAAAAAAAACAAAAAAAAACAGGGTACGGAAACGGCACCACGAAGGCAAACAAATGGCGCTTCACGCAACACTCAACTCTCACGCAAACGCTGCAGGAGTGGTGCCGCAAAGAGTGCGCCACGCTTTTCGATGCGGCGCTCACGACAGCCGCAGGCCACGCAAACCGCCGTCGCTCGCACGCATATAGGAAAGAACCTTTCGCATACGAACTAAACCCATCGATCGCTGGTTGGGCGCGCTATTGACCGGGCGCCCCGGTACCGAGCGCCCCGGCATCGGAATATAACGGCATCTGGACGGTATACGAGAAGCCTGCTGCAAACAACGCCGTGCGACCGGTCCGGGGCCGTCCGCGCCTTGCGAAGCCTAAGCCAAAGCCGAAGCCGCCTCAGGGATGGGCCTTGTGCGGCCTTATCGCCTTTTGTGCGTGTTATACATTCAGGCCGCGAAGGGAGTGAGAAGGCTGCGTCTGAAGCCAGCGCACGTCAGTCACGACTTTGATCGAGAAGTATATAGTGGACGCGGGAGGGAATTCTCGCGCGAGAAGATGCGCGAACGAGACACGATTCCCCCTCTGTCTCTCTCGTTTCTTGTTTCCTTCTTTCTACCTACCCTTTTTTCGCTTCCTTTTATTGTTCAGTTTCTTCTCATCTCTTGTTTTTTTTTTCCTTCTTTTATTCCCATGTTCCTCCTCTGCTCGTGCCGACATGCAGACGACTTGTTTCTGCAGACGACTTGCAGACCACTTGTCGTGTACATACACTTGTGTTTTTTTTTTTTTTTTTTTTTTTTTGGGGGGGGGGGGGGGGGGGCACTTGTGCCCTTTCGGCTGCTCTCGCTTCTTCCTTCATTTTCTTCCTTGTTTTTTTTTTTTTTTTCTTTCTTTTCACCCTTCCGAGGTCGTTTTTGTTACGCGGACCCTGCTCTGTCTCGTCTTCCGCTTCGGTCGGCCGCAAATGAATACCTCGTGCTATGCGTCAGAAAAGACAGTATGGTAATCCGGAGTGCCGCACCTGGCCTTTCTGTATACCTCGGAGTTTCGGTACACTGACGGAGGAGCGCGTGGGGTCGTGTAACCCGCTCGCACCTGCCGCGGCTTCAATTTCCGGGCTTGTCTTCCGGCGGGGTTTCTTTCGTGGCAGGGCAAACTAACAATGGCGAGTGACTTGGTCCGGAGTGAGTTAATCTCAAAGGGCAAGCACGTGACTTGAGTGATAAGAAGAATCGAGAAAACTTACTAAAGACTCCTGGGCGACTTGGTGCGGTTACATGAAGAGTACTAAAGACGTTTTCACATAAGGAAGAAGCCATCAGAATTGGATGAATAATGACTTCGAATCACTCTTACCTAATGAACGGACATTTCAGCAAACGAAGAACCTTTTCGACAAACCTTTTTACCCCTCAGGAACGCCTGGTTGTCTTTGTTGCCAGGAGTATAATCTTTCGCAAGTCGGTGGTATCATTGAAAATCAGAATGCACTCGCACAGTGAATTTGAGCAACACTGTGTTTCATTTGCAGGTGACTTTGTGTAAAACTGATTTAGTATTTGTCCCTCTTGGGAAATTCATCATAGGTGTTGGAAGTTTCACGCGGTAGTTTATCATTTACGCACATAAAGGAAAGAACGCTATGGAAACAAAATGCCGCCTTTCGGACGTGTTATCGCAGTCCTTTGAGTCATTCCTCACTCCACTGAACAAAATATCAAATTTGTGACCCTCGCGCGCGGTGGCGCGAAGACTGTTCTGAAGTTATTCGTCCACTTTCTGTCATGTAAGCACTGGCTGAAGGATCAATTTAGGTTATTGTAGGGGGGGGGGGGGGGTGGCGAAACGATTTTTGAGAGGTGCGTTTTTATGCTGCAGCGTTTTTTATTCGCTACGAGATACGTATAATTGACGTCTGGAAGACGTCGCTTCTTCAAAAAAGACAGCGACTCCCCAAAATATCAAAACAATTTTCGTCGTATTCGCCGTTCACCTATATTATTATTTGGCAGTACACCGCCTTGGATCCAGGCTGACTACTCCACTTAACGACCATCGCAACTGCAACTTCTCGCTTTTTCATTTCTCCGTGCTACTGCAGAATCGCCGCTTCTCTAGACAGGACTCTCCGAACTCGGTACACCTGGACAATCTATTCAATCCGCCCCACCGCATCGGCGAGCGGGTATAGCGAGATGAAATGGTCCTAGTGTACTCCGCTTCACTGAAGCGACAAACCTCGATGCCGTTAAATCTATGACCGTGGCGACATGCTTCTTCCTTTTCTTCCAATTTTACAGGTGCGCGTCGTTAAACGAGCGAATAAATAAACAAAAAATAATGAGGACCATTACGCGCTTGACATACGCTGGTGACCACTTTTGGAAGCTGCTAAGCCTAAAGCCATTCCCGGGCGCGCACTGAAAACGGCGTCCGCGTCGCTGGGCGTTTCACTTATCGCTCAGTGGAACGTTTGTGTATACACACACGTGTGCAGTCATCCGTGAGTCCCGCTTGATAGACGCTCGCCTTCGGTGCTAAGCCTCGCGTTGTTCTTGCTCGCGAAGTTTTAACAAGCTTGAAGCGCAAGTTACTCTAAATGGAAAGAACGAAAATTGTACGAGCGTATAGATGGGGAGCTATAGTGAGAGACTCTGCCGACCTATATATATGTAGCGTGCGGTTGTGCCGCGTACAATAGGCCTTGCTCCGATGTACTCGAGCACCACGCCTGTCCAGTCACGAACGCCTTTTAAATCGAGGCTCTTCGAGCGTGCCCGTGAAGGGGCCCCTTGAGTTGGCCGAACGGGCCGAGCAAAGCACCTTTCCTTCGTTTACGACCGGTGCTGAAGAGCTTGCGGCTCGGCGAGGGACGGCTTCAATGAGGCAATAAAAGAAGCGGGGCGATGGACAAGCAGCGAATATGGTTGCCGACGCGAGAATAAAATTGAAAGAAAGTCGTGTGTAAGGCGAGTTTATGGCTTTACGAAGATCCACGGTGTAGTAGCGGTTCACGAGGCATTCTTCTCCGCAGTTATGGACTGATGACGCGGGGAAGCTTGCTTACGGAGCCACCGACTATGCTATATGCGGCGTTATACTTTCAAACCGCACGAAGAGGGGACGAATGAAGCTTAAACTGTTTGGAAACTGTTTGGAAACTGTTTGGAAACTGTTTGGAAACTGTTTGGAAGCCCCGCAATGCCTAACTGGTTTAATTTGATATCTCGGAATGGCCATTTAAGCACATTAATCTTAACGCAAAACCCGCGTAATTGCGTTTTTGACACGTCAGAGCGAAGTTTCAATGATGGATAGTTCAAGATGCCATTTCCTAATTATTCATTACTATACTAATAACGTTTTAACTCAATTAACATATCACTGATTTACTGAGACAGCCGTTAGGTGCTCGAAGCTGTGTTTTTCTTGTTCATCGGTCCAATATGTTACGCTGACTACCGGTTGTCATTGTCAGAGCTACTACACACAGCTATAATGTTTTCTTTTTTTTTTGGTTTTTTGTTTTTTTTTACGTCAGGTCATCCCAAGCTTCCCCATTTCCACAACGTGAAGAAAAAAGAAACATTTCTACACAACCGCCTCAAATGGTATTTAAACCCATGCATGCCAGTGAAGTAATGTGAAATTTGGGTAGTCGGGGGAGCGCGCTATCCACTAAGCTACCGTGCAACAAAGTGCACGCAATTAGTGCAAGATTTCGTGCCCCACACAGGCTCCGAGAGCAGGGAGCGTCTTTGCATGTATTTCAGAGGTCAGAACGAGCAATGCTGTAGTGGAGAGGATTGCATTATGTGCTGTGCACGACAAGATGGCTGTCTTGTGCAATTCTTCGTTTTCATGCTCGCGAAAGCAGCGTCGGCGGCACAATGGCGGCGTACATGACAATGATGATGATAAGCCTTACACATGGCACATACCCATAATTAGAGATGTACTGATAATAACGTTGTTCGTGGAAAACAACGTCGAAAGCATCGACAACGTCAATGCCAACAGCAACGTCGCAACGGCAATGCCACGAGTAGTTCACACAATAGCTCACAGCATTCACAGGCAACAATTGTCCGATATAGTAGTACTGCAAATGTACAGAGAAAATGAAATATCTGGAATCTCGTAGGCGGCACTGCATTATTTTGCTCGTGACATCAGCTTTAGTAGAAGTTATGGCCACAGAACCTATTTGAAGGTCCCAGGCGGTACCTTCAAAACGAATCATCGAGCCCTAAGAGCATGAAGCCTTTCACACAGCAACTGCCTCCTCGGCAGTGGCCTTAATGTTGATTTACACAAAAAAAAATGAATTTTAACAAAGCCGTAAGGAGACTACGAATTTTAAGGTCATCTCAAATGCCATGCTGCGGTCACGTCGAGCAGGTAGGTGCTGGCACGTTGTCCTACTGAGCGACGTAAACAAAGAAATGTGACTGTTTTACACAAAACACGCAAAAATAAACACAATGCACTAAGAATATCTGAATCAAATATATTTTATTAGTAAAGTGTTCAACAGCAGCGAACAAAAAAAATGATTAGCATAAGCTGTTGGCCAAACAATTGCGAAGAAAAGGTTCTACAAACATCTGTTAAGTAAATAAACATAGCCTACAAGAGTCCGAGAGCGCTAGAGTCTGTCCAGGTACGTAGTTCGAATTCCACAACATGCGTTACTAAGCAAAACAGAAGTGAATTTGCGTGCATCAACAAACTATAATTACTTTCAAATATTATAATAGACATATTTTCAAAAAAATTTATACGATTTTATACGACCGCACCCTTCCTCTCTAACAAAGCGCCCTATAACCGCTGGGTTCTGGTCCAGTTCTCCGTAGTGGGCGAATGCAATTATTTGAGGAATAGCAGGCAGCCAGCCCAAACAAACGTCGCTGTGGGAGAATGCTCCTGTTGCAGTTACCCAAACTTGTGCAGAGCCAAGGAAATCACTGATGACCTCTGTCTTTTTTTTTTATGTATACGAATGTGTTATTCAAGGCCAGAAATAATTGTGAACAAATTGCTCTAATTTCCCTCGATGGCAAATAGTCTTATGACTTTGTTGGGTTAAAGAGGCACTGAAAAGAAATGCTAAATCACTTTATATATAGACTGATAGAAGCAATCTTTCAAAACTCTGTTTTCGTCATTGTCGCGGTAAGAGGTTATAGTTGTTAGAAAATGAAAAAAACGACAAATTTTCATATTTGTGTAATAATTTCACGCCGATGCGTCAGTGTTATGTGTACTGTGTTTTGCTTCACGAATTTCAAAGTAGTTTTTCTTTTTCTCGTATTTCTGTTGTTGTGGCGAGTAAAAAGGTCTTAAAATTTGCAAAGTTCACTCTTTCGATCCTAAAGCGTCTACAGCGTCGTTCATTTTCGCGGATAACACGTGGGTGGATCCCACCCACATATGTGGATTGGTTATAAGCGAAGCTTTATTCACTTCCATACCATATTCACTTCTGTGTAGCTGCAATGCGCGCCCTGGTCCCGTTTTGTTCACTTGACTTCTTTCTCCACACTCGGTTGCCGCTGTTCCCGAGTTCTCCACTTCTTGCGTCTTGTTCTGCTTGTATATTTGATAACATTCCTAGTGGCACTTACCTGTCGATTGTGATTTACTGTACCATATCAACTATAAAAAAGTGGTGTGGTTGAGCTTTGGTTAACCCTGGTTGATAGCGAAAGCTTCACTGCCCTGGCTAGGCCCATTGTCGAGCTGTGGCCGAGGTGTGGTTTCGCAATGATATACAGACATGTTTGCAATGAATAAAGTGTTTATTCATCATTATTTAGGCTATGAAGACACTGCGGTGATCAGTGAAGTAGTGAGACTTGGTTTCAACTCGCAGCCGGGCCCAACTCTACTCGGGAAATGGCCGCAATGTCTCTTTCAGGGCTCCGTAAAGGCCTAAATATAGTCCGACGTAGCGTGAACGCGCGCACACGTTATGTCACGTTGGCGAGAACAACAGCGGCTATAGTTTTTTTAACTATAGCCAGCTTTCAACTATAGCCAGCCTTTAAAACGACAGCTTTCCTGCATGCCACAAACGCAGGCAGGCCGGCAGGAGCCGTGTCTGTGATGGGTGAAGCAAGCGATCACCTGCAACCGCGGTTACTAGGCAACGCGAGGTGACATCATCGCTACTGCTTCGGCGCATGCGCGGCTAGGCAACGCGGGCGGCGTCGGCAGCAGCTCTGCGCGTTGCCTCGTTGGTGCTGCTACAATTTCGTTCTCTCTATATCTCACTCTTTTTCTCTTTCCCTTTCCCGAGCATTGCGCGCGCCGCGCGCATGCTCTCCTTCCCTCTCCTTAACGTCCCATGTCACGGCAACATGTGCACCGCACGGAGCGGAGGCAAGGCACACGCCGCTCCGCGAGGTGGTTGCTAGGCAACGCAGTGACGTCATAGCTCGGCGAGGTTTTGCGACAGCAGGCGCCGCTTTTTACGGTTAGCTAGAATGGCTTCGCTGTTAATAGTCTCTTGTGAAGCTTTCACGTCCACGCTGTGGTCTGCGCTCCCATGCACTTATTCGTTCGTTCATAGCGTGGTGTTCAGTTGCGTTGTGTTCGGTCATTTATCACACTTGCCTTTTTATGCATGTTTAAGAAAAATGTAGATGCCAAAGTGAGCAGTGAGAGCTTTTTAAATGTGGCTCCCAATTTTTAAAAAATGCTGCGATAACAAACTTGAAAAAATATAGAGAAACGTTTTGTTCGTGTAATATTTCACTGACAGGAGTAAGCCACGTTTCTCTTCTATATTCTTTCTCTCTCTCTCTCTCTCTCTCCCTCTCTCTTAGCAAGAGTGACATTAGGTGGCAATCGTGGAGAGATATAAGTGAATCCACAAATGCCCAGCCGTAAAGTATTCATCTTTGTCTTTGTCACACCGCGCTGTCTGGCGTGTCGGTCTTTCCCATCGCTGTCGCTATTAATTTCTTCCTCATTGACCAAGTTGACTCGGATCGCTTCTTTCTTTTTTCGCTTACTTTCGCACCTACCTGTGCTATACCTTTCATATCAGCACAGTCGGCGTCGACAGCTACAGAGTACGAGGCCGGGCACTTAGCTTGATCACCAGCTATTGATTCCTGTGCACATCGTCGATGGCAGTGAACAGGCATACACGCATACGCAAGTGCGCGCACATCCACGTATACATAAAGGAACAACAATAAAGCAGAAAGAATGGAAGGCTAAATCCGGTACGTGCATTCTGGAAATGAAGTCGCGTAGCTTAGAAGCTGCGTATACAAGCTCATAATAAGTGATGCTATAGAGTACACACTAACTTGGTAAAGACAGAAACAGCCTGGCGGTTCATGGGAACATTGTGATTGTAGTGGCGCCGTCGTTCGTAATATTTCTGGACAGCGTCTGCGATATGTATGCATTCACATGACGTCGCTACGGTTTGTCACAGTGCAAACTCAGAGGTCGACCGCTTGACGCTGAATTGGCTGTGCGTGATACTGGTCAAGGGGCAAACATTTCCGATCATTATACCACGGAGAGCCTTTCGCGACATTCGATTTCCCATTTCTCATTCATTCAGTTAGGATTTGCTGGCTGCTCTCTTTTACGAGTGCCTTGTTTTCTTTCTTTAGACGTGCTGAATAAATGAACGATCTCGGGCCTCCGTAATGACAACGCGGAAGTAAATTGTGTCTGTTGATCCGCATTCGCATACTTGGCTGCGAGAACCATTGCTGCGGAGATTATGGACTTGATCTGACCCTCATCCAGCGCCGGTGTATGTTTCTTTTGCTGGAGAGAGAGAGACACGGGGCGGGAAAGGCAGGGAGGTTAACCCGAAATATTCTGGTTTGCTACCCTGCACTGAGGGAAGAGTAAGGGGAAATGAAAGAAGAATAGTGGTGAGAAAAAGCAGTCACAAAAAAATAGAGGAGGTTGGAAACGTCCGTGAGAACTATAGTCTGTCAGATAGTCCACTCGAAAGCAAAAACTTCAAGAGTACTTTGACTGATTTGTTGTGTGACGACTGTATAGGCCAGGGTTCCAGGACTGTCTGCTCTGAAAGCGGCCGGTCGTCAAGACGCGCCAGCGCGGTCGCGAGTGACTTCCTGTGTGCGCTGTATCGGGGACAATGACAAAGTGTTCAATAGTTTCCTCGACGCCGCAGTGGTCACACGCAGCACTATCCTCCCACCTGATTCGGAAAGCAAACGACTTCGTCAATGCGACGCCAAGCCACAATCGGCACAGTACCGTTGTCTCGGATCGGGATAGTCCAGGTGCAGGTCGAAGTCGAAGACAGGGGTCCAGTCGATGTAGACGTGTGTGCTGCAAACTAGGTGCGTTCCACAACGATCGTGTGGCATCGTTTGCAAGCACTTGAAGTTTCGCTGCTGCATCTGTGCTTGATAGCACGATTGTTTCCTGCACGCCGTCTTCATTAGCAGATCGAGCAGCTTCATCGGCACGTTCGTTGCCCATTACGCCACAGCGGCTAGGGAGCCATTGAAATGTGACGCCGTGTCCTTGCTCGACGAGGCGTCGAAGGAGCTCTCGGATTTCTGGGGTCTACTCAGTGTAAATCGTAACGCAACAGTCGCGATTGCTCGCTCATGCGCGTTCTGAAGTCACTGACTCGAACTACCTCGTGTGGCAAGGCACTGGTGCACACGTCACAGCAAAAAAGGTAAGCCAAGGAAAATTGTCCCAGCGTTTTTCGCACATGCACAGTTGTGTGCAGTATCTTGCTAAGTGAACGCCTGCTAGCACTTATGTAGTAACGGCCCCCAGAATAGCGAGACGGTAAAGTTTCGAAGATTCATTCATTCATTCATTCATTCATTCATTCATAATCTGCTCGACACTAAGTTGTTTGCATCTATGGAGTAGTTTGTTGAATGCGCGGACTTAAGTACATTGAAAAAGTGCTATGCAACAATAAGAAAAATTATGACGACATAAAATAACATACGCATCTCCGAAAGTATCGACTGAAAATTTCTTTCTGATGACAAAAAAAAAAAAAAAACATGCGGAGATAACGGTTAGGAACGACCGTCTATTCGATAATGACATTCCTTCCCAATGGTTTCGTTTTCCATACCGCCTCTGCTGGCATCTTCGCTCTCCGCGGATGCACAGTTTCGTGCAGTTTCACGCTTAAATTTCATTTTAGCTTAACTGTACGCGTGAGGCGATTAAGAGTGTACTTAACGGAGTAGCACTGACGCACATTTTTGAAAGGTGTACGAATTCTACCACACGCTTTTCGCACTCAAACAGGTTACACTTGGCGAGCGAGAATGTTGGGAAATATTTAGATGTATTTTAATTTGGTACTAAAATTGGTCTCGAAGTAATGGACCAGGCGCCACAGAGATCATCGCGTCGCCACGACATATAGCGAAATTGGCTGACGTTGCGTATAGCAATAAGGCTAGATGTGATGACGTTACTCATAAATAATAATAATAATAATAATAATAATAATAATAATAATAATAATAATAATAATAATAATAATAATAATAATAATAATAATAATAATAATAATAATAATAATAAGCGACAGTGCTTGACGCCTTTGTTCGGACTTCGTTCGAACTTCAACAGTGATTGGAGGAACAGAGCGAGGAAATGTATCATGACGTCATGATGTATCCGCCGCCTGGGTACCGAAACTGGTTCGTAAAAGCAAGTATTATAGTAAAGTATTAGCATTCTATTCTGGGATTTTTTGTGCCAAAACCACGAAATGATTCAAAGGCATTCTGTAGTTGAAGACTCCGGAATAATTTTGACCACCTGGGGTTCTCTAACGTGCACCTTAATATATAAGTACGTGATGTAAATTATTCAAAGTTATTTGCTGCGTCTCATTTATTTTAGTGTTATACCTTTACTTATACTATATAAGTAAAGGTATAAAGGCTTATAATTTACTTAAATCAAAAGAGATAAGTCGAAAATGTCACGCGAGAATTTCTTGAAATGACGCAGGTTGATTCAAAGGGGCGCATGGATCGCACGGCTGGTGTGGCTGTTTCTTTGAATTACTGTTGTTGATTTCGTGGTATTACTTGTTTCAACAACTACGTTAACACTATAGAGCACGACGAGAGTCAATACTCCCAATCTCACCTGCCGCGGCGGTTCAGTTGTGCCGGTGCGAAGTCGCGGATTCACATACCTGGTCGTGGGGGCCGCTTTCCGATGGGTCTGTTACAAAACTGTCAATCTGGCGTTCTCACAATGCACATAGTCCACAACTTGCCGACCAGCGCATTGCTAAAACGCCGATTATTATCCGGCTAGTGTGCTGTACGATGCGCTGGCTGACCGGTTAATAGCATAGGTTTGCTCGAAGAGGCGAACTTGCGAATGAGTTCGAATACTAATATTCGATAAAAACTATTTCCGAATATCGAATCAAACATGAAATGCTAATTTTGTGGTTTCTCATGACGTTTCATAAAGTCTACGTTGATTTTATGCGGTAAAAAAGAGTCTTTCTTTCGTTATTTGATACATGCATGAACTGTCGTTCGTAGCTGGACGGTCCACTCATCTGAGGAGCTTGTAAATGAAAATAATTCCCGTCATCTGGTGCGTCATGACAATGAAAGTAATGAAATTGTCATTTTAAGTGTGTTTAATAGTTTTAAAGAGATACAGGCATGGTGAGACTGGCTAAATAACAAATCGCTTCACCTAAATCGACAAAATGAATTTGTTGTATAGGCTGCTTAAAAGCGATTAGTTCTTACTGAATGACCAGGAATTATTCAGCAGAAGTTATCTGCCCTGTGCGTCTGCTAGGAAACCGATGTCTCGGCGAAACAAAGAAGTTGGAAGGCGATTCAGCCTCCATTTGAAGTCGATAGAAGACAATGTCTTCCTGAGCTGGTTGTGGTTGAGAATGGCACTTAGTCACTGCTCACGGCACTTTATCGTGTCACCCCTCGCGTGAGGAAAGTACGAGGAGTGTCAAACAGCTTCAATCTTTTTTTGATACTGCACTACGTTCGCGAGCGGCCCACATTTTGACGCATGATGACGTGTTAACTAATTTTAAATAATTTCTGGAGTGGAGCCGTAGTGGAGGAAGAAGCGTCCGTTGCGGAGTAAATGGTTACACTATCGGGCTTCTTTGCTAGAGGTCCTCTGTTGGAATCCAGCTATCGGGAACTTTTATTATAGAGTTTTAGTTCCACGCACGCAGGAGCTTTGCGCACGCAAACGTGAGAGTTCTACGTGCGCTACGCGCCGCGTACGTGGGACGCTTATAGTTTCGCGCACGCAACAGTCTGTCGTAGGAGGCCTTGAAAACGTACAGATCGTTGTTTCCACATGTCTACTTGCGCCCTCTGCTGTCAGACATGAACGCTATTTCGGCCAAGTTCGTTCAAGACGAGCCGAAGTCGTGGTCCGAAGAGGACTCATTGCGTGATTCTCGCGCCTCGCAGACAGCGCGTCCGCGCTACCTTGTGCTGCGTTCTCTGCCTGGTCCTAAGCTGCAAAACGCCTCCCAGCTTTCTTTGTTATCATCATTGATTATCTGTGCTCCCGTGGACTTCGAAAAGCGCAAATACGCAGCACAACACTGCGGTGACTAACCGCACGCATCGTCGGCATGGTCGGGTGCCATCTTGAAACTGCTCTCGGCTGTTTCGCGATCTCGCGTGAGCCGCAATCGCAGAGCCGCTCACGTACGTGGGGCGCGCAACGCAAAGGCGCAGGTTTAGCGTGCGTACGTGAGACGCGACGGTGTTCCCTTCGTTCTGCGCATGCGCATTCCGATCCCGCAATATCTTCTCGTACATAGTGCTTCTATACGTACGTGAAACTAAAACTGTCTATTATTGCGATAACAATTATATGGACACTCCAGGCGGATTTCTGCCGTCGGCGTCGCCGTCGTCATGAGGTTCCGTTTAAAGTCCAAGGGCGATAAAATCGTCGCAGCGCGCCGTATGCTGTATGTGCAAGTGAAAGCGTGCGAGGGTGACTCGGCGATCGCGGCTCAATCTCGCACACGCACGGGAGGGGAGCGGGAAGGAAGCGCTCCGTCTTCTAGTCGCGCGCAACGCTCCGGAGGGAGGGGGGGTGTAGCCGCACGGTGCCCGCTCGGGACGCTTATTTTGATAGCCATCTTCGGCGCGGACAGAGTCCGCCCTACCCTGTGTTTTCGTTGCTTAGTTCGCGCTGATGCGAGCGGCGGCACGAAGCTAGGTCCATTCGCTCGCTGCTGCCAGCCGCGCTTACTCACTCCAGCGTTTTGACAGCGAGTTCCCGCGGTCATCGAGTGAGATGTGTTCATGTTTGCTTGAGCGCGCGTGACACCATGCTTGTCAATTTAGTTAGTATGACTATGTTTGCAAGTTTATACGGCCGATAAATCTACTATCCTTACTTCGTATAGCTGTCCGCTAATTTGCTATCGCAATCGATGCCTCCCCTTTCTGGTGAAACTGCGACTTTTTTATTTAAACATATATTACATCTTTATATATTCGGAACACCATGGTGACCCGTGGCCCCGAGGGCCAATACCCACATACTCAGCACCACATATGGGCCTACATTTTTAGGCTGCACTATCTTCGGTGTCGGCCCACGAAAAAGGCTAGAAACAGACCCGATACCGAAAAGTGCTGTTAACTCGCTAAGACAGACGTTGTCATTAAGACCACGGCTCTCCTGCGACATTATTCAGAGAAGTCCTCACTTGCATCGGTCTCTCGCACTCTAGGATCCAATAAGTGCTGTTATCCGCTTTATTCGAGAAGTAACTGGTTGACAATTTCGAATACTGAGTTCTCGAAGCGAATATGAATCCAATAGCAAAGAATATTCGATCTTTATTCGGAACGCCGAGTAACCACACACCCATAGTAAATGCCATTTTAAGTACAAGCTGGCCGCCATGTATCGGAAAATTGTGCGTTGCGTGATTTCCAGCTTAGCTCATTTATGAAGGGTTTAGTGCATTAATGCTCACCTACCGAGCTTTTAGTGTAATACGTTAACGATTTAAAGTTATTCCGGGGTCTGCAGCGTCTCTGAACGTTCCTGTGTTGCTTTACAATGCTAAGCGCAGTCAATCAATCAATCATTTCCAGCGTTTGGCGGAAACCCGAGGTCTTCCGGGGTCTTAACCTACAACATCTCTGAATGTTCATGTTAGAACAAATTAGAGCAATCAATCAATCAATCGATCAATCAATAATTTCTAGCGTTTGATGGAAACCTGTTCTTGCATTCCCCTTCCGTTCCTTCTGAAGACACGTTTCCGGTGTAGTTCAGCATACAGCTTCTATTCTATACAATTATGATTGACGGATCGATAAAAAATGCAGTACGTTTTGCTCAAGCCGTCCGTTTTCTGCCGTTTCTCTCCCTCCAAATGTATATATATATACCTTCTTCTTTGTTTTTGTTGTTTCTCCTTCTCTTCTTCGAGCTTTTTCGACAGCAAAACAAGCCTTCGATACCATTCTATTCACGTACTTCACCCAGTGGCCTCGTCTGCGTTCGGGAAGTAGACGCACACCGCTTATACGGCGCGCAGTAAAGAACGAAATATACCGGCGTCTTGTAACAGTCTCTAAAAGGACAGTTAGAACTCACGGAAAACGCCGTTACACACGACTGGGAAATGTCGCGTCGCAAGACAAGAGAAGACAACCAAAGGCGAGTCTTTCTCTGCAGCTCGGCGTAGGAAACGCGCAGTATAGCGCTCGCAAACTTATGCGGCTTTCCATGGGTTACGGCGCTTTTACGTGTATACGCGGCTTACAGCGCAAGCCGCAAGTGCACGCGAAGCTCAGCGCTGGAGCAGCTTTTCTCCTTCTCTCTCTCTCTCTCTTACATATGTATATATATCCGTCGTCTTCTTTCTTTCATTCATTTTTTTTTTTTTTTTTTGCAGCTCTTCGTCCATGAATGCGTGAGCCGCTACGGAACCGCGTTTACGGCGCTTCGGGGTGAAGAGCAAAACAAAGCGGGAGTTGGACTACGGCTGGGAAAATAAAAAAACAAAAGAATAAAATAAGACATAAGTAAATGCAGTAAATGCAAAGAGAAGGGCACTCGGATCCGGACAGAACTGGAGTGGGACACGGCGCCCGCGGTCGTATGCAGCGAGGCTTCTTTTTCGCACGCGTTCCTCCCGCTAATCCGGTCCGTGAAGCCGAAAATACGAGGTTGCGGGCGCCGAGGGCCAAGCAAACACGGACAGACGAAGGAAGAGGTTCCGTTTACGAACCATCCGGGTTGTCGCGTGTGTGTGTATGTTATTTTCTCCTTGTGTTTGTATGTTATGCTGCTTGTTTTTCTCTAGTGGAATAAGAGGGAAACAGAAAAGGTCCAAGTATTTCACGCATGCAGAAAGAACGCGCTATAGCAAGCTTATTTTAGACAACCTTTAGGACACTTTGGTTACCTCGTCAATTATAACCCCGAGCAACGGCAGGGAGTTTAACGGTTAAGGGTGCTAGAAGTCAACATTGAAACAAATTCATGACCCAACTAAACGTACCGGCATCTGGAAATTCTAAATGCTGTGGATGGTAACGCCGAGTTATGAGATAAAGACAAGCCTTCGATACCGTTAATCCGTACTTCAGCCTGTGGCCTCGTCTGCGTTTGAGTTGTGCGCGAACGCCGTTTATGCAAAATGCCAAAACGCTCATGCATACTCAGATTTAGGTGCACGTTAAAGAACCACAAACGGCCAAAATTAATCCGGATTTCCCCCACTTCGGCGCGCCTCATTATCAAATCGTCATGTTGCCACGTAAACCCCCAGAATTAAGCTTACTTAAATTTAAGGTGTGCCTCTCGGGCTACTGAAGAACGAACAGGCCTTTGTGGCCATCGTCCAGCCACAAGCGGTTAAATAATGTTGCATTGAGGCAGGAGAGGCCTTACGATACCTGCCTCTTGACTTGAGGATCGATAATTTGCGGGCGACCGTTCGAAGAGTGGGGCGAGCTGCAATCAGCCAGCGTGACGGCACGAGCCTGGTAACCGAATTCGCTTCTACAATCGCCCGTGGCCGGGAAAGAATAGCACACGCTGCGATCAGTTCGGTGAAGGTATGTTCGTCAGGATGACATATAAACTTCTCTGTGACAGTCTTTTTGAACTTTTTTCTTTCTTTTTTTCTTTTCATTGGGGGCTACAAGCGTCTGTTATTGTTGACTCTTCGACGACCGGCCGAAGGTTATAAAAAGAATGTAGGAAGTAAATAACTGTATGAGAGATGCGTCGGTGCCGACCAGAGCGAATGTCGCATGCACAAGCTACTGCGTCGGCGCTTCCTAGATATTGGGCGCTTGTTGATCGATTCACGTGAAGGACACGCAACCTCCTCCATGAGCGCAAAAATGCACAACGGATCGAATGGCGGTGATAGAGGCGGGGCACGTTTTTAGAGTGCCTTAGGATATCGTGGACGCACAAGCACAGGCGCATACCGGAATACAAGAAGACAAATGACTGCAGCCGCAATTATGGCGACTTATGTTGTGACGTGCAGGACCAAAGCGAGCAGTACTCTTGTTGGACTGAGCGCATGTTTTCCATTTATGGCGTTGACGTAGATGTTTAGGAAGCGAGAGTCGGCAGGAACCGTGGCGAACCTTTCTCCGAATGCATCCCGTGGATGGCCTAAAGGGACATTGGCGGCGTTTGTACTTACCTGTTTACATTCCTAAAGCACGCTGAAGGAGAGATCGAAATCGGTGCATGGGACTTATTGATGATTCCTCAATATAATGTCGACAATGATTCCACGTGGTGCTGTGCTTCATTCAAATTACCTTTGCATCGTAGAAAATTAGCAGTTCGTTCAGCTTTATGGTGTCGCAACCTGCAAATGATAGCTCTGGGTGTCCCATAGCATACGAAATGGGAGTCGTGGCGAGCTAGCCATCCAAAAACACGACCAACCAGTCATTCTACTTGAAGTCATTTTCTTTATGTCTTTATTTTGAACAGACACTTGAAGGAAGAACATAGCTTCGCTGGAGTGATCTGTACAAGCTATGGGCGATAATACAGCAATAATCAGTAAATATGGAAAGTCAACGTTATGAATCTTTGCAGAAAGATTTCCTGGAAGCATACATTCAAACGCGAGTCTCGTAAATATAAATCGTCTCTTTGAGCACGAGTTCTACGCCGAGCAACGTAGAAATTAAGGCAAAAACTGAATTCGTGCTCCCAAGGTAACGAAGTCCATTTGTTCGAACGGACGCAAGCATGCTTTACCGTAGTTCACTTCCTTAAGCTCGAAACTTCACTTCCATCAGCCTTGATAACTGAAGGTACAGTTGACAGCGTTCTTCGCGGCCAGTTATTTCAAGGCACCGTCACTGAGAAAAACCAGAGAGCCCATTCTTTTCTTTCCTTCGAACACTCCTCAACATACACTCATGACCACTATTAAAAGGAGCACCTCAGCTATGCTCAAAACTGTCCAGAATGCTTGCGTTTGCACTGAAGATCAGTAAGCAACCACACGCCACACCCTTCAGCAGAAGAACTCCTCAGCAAATATCGGCAAGTGCCACTTGGGCATTCCTTTCTGCTGTAATCGCTGCTTCGAAACCAATGAGCCACCTTTTATAATCTTTCACACCTTTTACAACCCTTCATATTGGACCACCCTGTGAGCAGTGAGCTGGTGCTCATACGGTAAGCTTTGGTTCAAACGAAGAATGCACCGAATAAGGTCATACGTATAACGAAGAAATTGAATCCCGCAGACACAAGAGGCAGTAGTCCTTTTATACAGAGGTTTCTGAACACGTGGCTTTTGTGCATACAGAGGACGTGGCTTACCTTGTCCAAAAGTGCGTATTACCAACTCCCTAGCCGGGAGAAAATGTACTATTGACATAGATATACAGAGGCTGACTGGCCAGTGATTCGTTATATTACATATGTACAATAAAGCTTTTGACAAGCTGCTTTGATATGAAATATATAACATGGTAGACAGCAGGAAAAATTGCGCCCATAGCGACCACCCTATGCCTCCTATCACACTTCTTCCAAGAGATCCCTTTTACATTAGTACTTCTTGAGAAATGTGCGGTCTCTTTTGCGTCCCTGAATCATCGCACGAAAATTCATTAATGAAAAGTCTTTAGCGTTCGCATGTCTTATCATACAGGTAGTTCGGGGTAAATATTTACTTTTTCAGTGAGGCAAAGATTTACCTTTTGTAAGACAAGCTTGTGCTGCAGACAACTTTTTCAGTTAACATGAAAGTGAAACCATGACATATTCCACTTCTGAAAAAAGACTGGCATGGCTGACTGCCTACTCAGTGGTATTTTTTTTTTTGTATGTGTGCTTGTTTGGTAATGAACAAGTTCAGGAAGAAAATACAATTTGTTTTGGTAGCAGTCAGAAACGTATTCTTAGAACGGAGCCCACTTGTTGTTTCTTCTTAAGGAGCGGGCGCGTAAATATAAAAGAAACCCACACCGCTTACCAACAACTTTGCCACTTGTGTGTTTATTGCTAGTCGGGTGTTGTACTGTCACCGTATTCGTGGAACTAAATTAAACTGGCCTTGTTTTGCCACATGCAGAAGCTTCCAGCTGTCTATTTGTTCTTCCAGTTGTCTATTTTGTTCTTCAAATCAACAAAATAGACAAAATATGGCTGCAAAGTATACCTGTCGTTTGCCTCACATAGCCCTGCTTACAGTAGAAGCGGAAACATTCGGAACGTCCTGTTTTCAAGAGCTTCGCTAACTCGGAGGGCCATTATACCGTGCTGTGAGCCGAGCATTTGAGTATGTCGCTACAGACAGCGTACCATGACGTCTGCCGCTTTCCTGACATCTACATCTTCTCGAACACAGATAAAATCATCAAAGACAGCGTTGACAATGATTAATTTTCAAACAAGTTCTATGGCCATGCTGGACCCGTTAAATTGGACCCGTCAAAGTATGCACATAATAACTTTCTCCCTTCTTAGAGCATCTACGCGAGCTCCATGCATCTTAGTGTGGTGATCAAGGCTTTCTAAAACACTTTCGTTTTTTTCGCGTTTTACCATACCGTTATAGCCATCTTTGGTACATGTGTTTGCGCACAGTCAGTCACATGACCTGTCAGTCACAAACCCTTCAGTTTAGTGAACACATTCAGTACACGCAACTTCAGCAAAAGCCGGAAGTTCGAGACCCTTCGGTAGCTCCCGACTTCTCATGAACATTCGAGAAAGGCATTCCGCCACCTAATGTGAGCTCAACGGTGAACGAGTAACGTTCATCATTCTGAAGCGAAATGATAACACGGCAGTCCGATGACTTATCGGGCCCTCTGCCATTCTGAAGAACATGTAGTCTAAATCAGTTCTTCCGTAGGCTGATATAAATCAACCTTTGTTCCCCCTACTGTCCCTTATTATTGACGTCAAAAACGCCGACCGGCCATTCCTGCTAACAAAGTAGACGGGAGCTAGGCTGCTAAACAAGCAAAAAAAAATGGTTTAAAGTATACTTGCAACGGAAACCATACCATTAATCATACACTCATTTCTGAAAAATATACGACTCCATACGTCGCCTTCACTTCACTGCGTAGTAGAACTCAAATAAGTCCTTAAAAGTCGCAATTACATGTAAGAGCAGGTCACCAAAATAAAAGTGTGGTAAAAAAGAACCTTTTAGCAGGCATCAGTACCATTCGTGTGACGAATCAACCTTAAGGAAAACCTCCGGAACACCTTCTGTAATGTGCGTCAAACTGTATATCACATTGCTAGGTTTACTGCAGCTCGTGTTTTCGGAAGCATGAGTACGGATAAGCTTAACAATATTAACTATAAAATGTTGGCCTTTCGGGACAGTGGTCATGCGAACGATAATGTACGCGAACGACACAAACGCATTGTAGTCGTTGTTGTGGCAGACCAAGAACGAAGGTACTTGGAACATAGTCACGTGTGCTCAATGATACTCGAAAGTTCACGCACAGGGTCTCACACCGAACGAAGCTCCCCGTGAACTTCCGCACAACAAGGCTCTGGTCGCTCGAACCCTTCATCATCAATCAACGGCATGCGAGTTCATTCGCAGCCTTGGCGCGCTTGCGTCAGTACACCCTGCTCGAACGGTGGCTTCTGGACGCTTCGATCTTTCAACCAGAAGCGCGAAAGTTCGACAGTTGCGAAAGTTCGAAAGTTCGCGAAAGCTTGGCCCGTTTCAGCTAACCGTGCATGGGAGTGCGAAGCCGTCCGCCGCTACCTGGCGATCGCCGACGCCATGATGTTGATTCCGCGAAAGTTTTTGTCCGTGGAAGTGGAAGCACCGTTGGTGAGAGTCCCGTTCTGCTTCTGCGTGGGCGTGGCATGGCTCACGGAGGGCGGGTCCCCGATCACAGCGTCGTGTAGCACCTCCATGAACTCGGTGGCCCGCGCGGCCGTGCCGGTGCGCATCTTGGCCCAGCCGGCCACGGCCGGACGCTGGATGCCGTCGATGGACAGGGTCTGGTGGCAGAGCGCGCTCGTCAGCCGTCGTATCACGTTGCGCCTCTCCGCTTGCGTGGGCAGGTTCAGCCGTGCCACGAACCTCACGAGGTACTCGGTCGTGAAGCGGGTTGCCTGCATTTTAAGGACGAGAGGTAATGTACAGCCTCTGTCAAATGTTCCTGGGCCAGTTATATATGTGCGCAAAGGTGCTGTTAGTAGTATGGTAGACTTTCTGAGATACGTGTGGCACTGAGTACAGATGTATAAAAAAAAAGCTAAAAAATGAAGCTCTAGCTTAGGATGGACCGCTAGAGTGTTCTAGTTTTGTTCGGCGCAATAAGATGTCAACACAACGGAGTAAATAAAGATCAAGCTTCTTGAATTTCACTTCCAGGGGCAACACCGTTGCCGTCAATGTGACGACCCTATCCAAAAACTCGTATGCCCCATATCCAGTTATCCCGTATGAACATATGCGGATACCACACAAAAACCCGCATGTCCCCGCTTATCATATGGGACATTTGCCATACTGGTTTTTATTATATCCTCATATGCTCATATTGCTACGTGCATATTGCGTGTTTCTTCTGGACGATGCGCGCGAGCGCCTAGACGGAGAAGACGAACTGCTCTGGGCTCTCGAGCTATCGGCTGATCTGGCCAGCGCTACAGCTATCTTTTGTAAATATACTTGTAAATAGTCTCCAGTACTTAATCCTTCGTTCGCGTAACATTTTGGTGGAGGTGCGGGAAATGGGAGATGACGTTGCTCTCAACAAACGAATAAATTTCACGCGAACAGTCGAAACGAGATGCGATACCTTGTTCAGCTTCTGAAGAACAGCGACGGGGTTCGTCGACCGTACGACGACCGACGTCAAATCCTGCTTGCTCAGCACGGGCTCCTTCAGTTCGTCCAGCCAGAACCAGAGAAGGCCCGCCAAGATCACGGGGTCTTCTTCTACGCTCAGCTTGTCCCACGCAGCGCCCCTGGTGTTCAGCTCGCGCTGGTACTTCCGCAGCCGAGCCAGGAATGCGGCTCCCAGGAGCTTGTGCTCCAGAAGTAGCGCCGAGGCTACGTCCGACGGAGACAGAGCAACCGACGAGCACCCCGCTTCATCCTTAGTGGAAACAATGGTGATGTTACAACAAATAACGCCTATAAAGATGCGACTAAGACAGCGCTTCGTCTGCCTCAGTCACGCCCCGTTGTTTGCGCCGTTACTCGTTTTCTTCAGGCATGTACACCCGTGAGCAAAAGTATACGGAGTACGGACCACAGCTGGTCACCGAGAACACTGAATTTTTTCGTCATTAACGTGCATAAACTGAAATTGACGAGTGTACTGGAAATCTCGCAATGCCAATTTTGAACTGCAGTCTTTAACTTCAAGTCGCATTATAGGCAGAGGAGAAAATCAGCGTTATCGCGCAAGTCCTGGTCCGTATACTTTTGCTCACGGGTGTTACCAACGGGCCCAAGTTAAGGCTCATTCACACTACGCCGACACGACACCGAGTTTGATGTGCCGACTGTTGGTGATCGCAGTTTACCAGACGGAAAACGTTGTGCGGCTTAAAGGAAGAAAAACGCTGTCGCCAACAGTCGGCAGACCAAAATCGGCGTCCTGTCGGCCTGGTGAGAATGAGCCTTTTGCACTTTATTGTAGTTGATTCCGAAAAAGATGTTTCACCTTGAGACCAGCTCCAATTTCCCTGTTCAAGTACATCAGGGCCAGCCCGAATTCACGATGCTTTCTTTTTCGAAATACGCTTGCCCCCTTGGCCTGCAGGCTTCGCTAATGATGTGTCCGACATCAGGATTGGGTAGAATTTCGTCTTACGAACAATTCTAGCGTAAGAATTGTTTTGTGCAAGCGGACCCTGAAACGCAGAAACGCTCTCTATACGCAACCGCAGCACTGATATGGGGGAGATTTGTTGCATTTAAGAGAGACGTCTGAACTTTACCGACTGCAGGAAGCAAAATTTTGATGTAAGGCCTCAACTTTGTTTACATATGTATAAAAATGGCCGAAATCGGCAGCTTAAAAAAAAACGAACAGCGATGTTTACAAATCCACAACTCGGTGCCAAATACAGCTTGCGTAAAATGTTTGCAATGTTTACGATAGTTATGCAGAAGTCCTACTCTCAAATCGGTGTTATATTACATCGATTTCTGTCACTCTAGATGCCTTAGCAGGTGTAGTTTACAGAATTCTAATGTCGTTTATTTATATTGATAAGTTTAAGTTGTAATGTTCGTACTTGAATTGTTTTTCAATAATGATTATTTAACTTACTTATGGCCTGTGTGGAAAGTCCACTCCCTACAGCCGGTAGGCTTTAAGCTTTTAAGTCCAACAAACTTGATTGAATTCAGTGCAGTGGAGACTGAGAGAGACCATTTCTCTGCTCCCACGTATTTACATAGGAGCGCTCGAGTTAGATTCTCTTATTTAGAGGCCAAGCGCAAACCAAATCTCACTCTAGCTATACCAGTTTAAAAATAAGCAGTGTATGATATGGAAACGATCTTCACAATACTGCATAGCTGGTATATGTCTAATCATTAAAGCGGTGCTTCCTATATCCCAGACGATGCCATGATGACTGGTTTATTGTACCCCGGCGAAGAAACGTAACAACCTGTTTCGTTACAACATGAGCCGATGCTGAATGTAGTGCATTGGGTCGAGTGGACCGAACACGATCGCAGTATACTCGGGTTCCAGCCCTGCCGTGGGAGTGGTAAGGCTGTTAATAGAGAGTTTTAGATTAGGGGGACGCAAGCGTTGGGGCCCGCTAGCGCTTGGGGCCGCGCTACTGCGCACGCGCAGACCAGCCTGCGCGTGCGCAGTCCCGCGGCCCCAAGCGCTAGCGGGCCCCTACGCTTGCGTCCCCCTAATCTAAAACTCTCTACTTTCTCTTGACATGCGTGCCTCTGTGTCCTAACGCGTAGAGCCTCAGGATACTGCGCTGGGGGATCCTGGTTCGGATCCCACCATCGGAACACGTAACTTATTGGATTTTGTTTCTAATTGGAGGCACAACACGAGCCGAGCCAGCAAGCTACCTACCAATCGGCCCACTGCAAAATGTGTGGTAAGAGACAAATAATGTTTTGCATTAACTATACCATCTGACGTAGGACGCTCAACACACCGTCTGGTATGCACCAGAAGGGAGAACGTACGACTGTCACAGCGAAACGCCTTCTCGCACACAACTGCCTGGAGGCGCGGAAGCAGGTGGGTACGGAGGATGCCCCGGCTAACGATGATGGTGCGAAAAACCGGGGGCAAGTATGTAACAACTGTTTCGCATTAAATTAAAAATGGAACGGCTCGACTATGGACCAGAACACAAGCCAGGTTCATGACCTAGTCCAAAGTAGCGCAGTTGTATTTTGAATCTCGCCGAACCGACCATCCCAATCTTTGACATGTCTAAGTTTTCATTAAATGTACGGACATTTTGATGTTGGAGGTGCGAGCTCAAGAATTCGCTATGTGCAATGCTGCTTTTTATATATAGTCTGCACTGCTTGCATGCGAAAATGGTTATGAAGTTCAGCTGTCTCGTTGTGGGAAACAATATGCTGCAACGAAATCGTAACCATGCTTCACTGCACCCAGTAGGGACAGATGGAATGCTAGCGAAGACGTGAGAGAGGGAGTGACCATAGAGAGGAACATGCGCTATTTTCTGCACCCTTTCAAGGAGCACGTCACAGAGCCCAAGACTACCCGAGGCTCGGCGCCCGTAATGCAGCAGGCTTTGAGACAGGAGGCACTACGACAGACAGTCATTGCCGAACCTGCGGTTTGCGCAAGCGAAAAGGATTGGAAACAATTTTTTTTTCCTTTTATAGCACTTTTAGGTTAAAGACTACGTGCAGCAAGCAAAAGCCATTTATATTCTAGCTTTGTATTAAGCGTGTTAATGTATAAAAAAAACTAATTTTAGTAAAAGTTTCGTCATTTCCACTAATGGGTACGGGGGTTTTATGCGATGACCATTTCGTGCATTACGGCGCTTACGTTGCCTTTATTTACAAACTACATCTGTTGTGCCTTGCCTTCATTTTATTTTTTTAGTGTAATCACGTACTTGTAAAGGACGTGCGTTAGCTTAGAGTACGAAACCAAAACTGCAATAATGACAGGTCCCCGCCACGACGTCCGCATATCGATGGGGGCGAAATGCAGAAACACCCGTGTACTTAGATTTAGGTGCACGTTAAAAGAACCCCCCAGGTGGTCCAAATTATTCCGGAGTCCCCCACTACGGCGTACCTCATAATCAGATCGTGGTTTTGGCACGTAAAACCCCATGTTTCGTTTTTTTTTTTTTTTTTTTTTTTTTTGATAATGAGAAGCTATCGTCAATTTACGAGGATTCGCCCCATGCTAGATTAGCTTAGTCGACCTGGCTGTCGACTCGCCTGGACAGATCAGGAGGTCATATGCTATGGCTTATTGATGGCGACAAGGAGGCCCTCCGACAGCGATGATGACTGATAATCGATCATTTCTGGCTCGAATGCAATCCCTATTGAAAAATACCGATGTGACCCGTACCATAATCCTATATGATCATGTTTGCGAATATGAAAACAGAAAGGTTTTCATACAGGATCCCATAGGATGTACCCATCTAGTATTATGGATACAGGCAACGCCTCCCAGACAGCACAAAGCCGGTACACATCGATCCGTGACGTCATGGTACGGATCGATGGCCATAGAATCTAATGGGGACGCTCCCGAGGAAGCCGCGGTGATTGTGACGTCACCGTTTTCGTCGCGCCGGGCTCGGCAATTGAAATTTCGGTTCAAGTAGCATGACGTCATAAAGCAGAGTGCACAGGCCTGCTATCTAGGAGGCGTCGGTTAAGGACCCACATGAATCATACGGGATTTGGCAGTGCTTAGGGATGAAGTTTTTTTTTTTTTTTTTTCAAGTGAGAACAAATCTCTATTACTCTACTTGTTTTACCGTGGAAAGCTGATGAGCGAGCAAACGAGGGCATTGAATTTATATTTTTCGGTAAACGTGAAAATCGAGTGCGCGTTACCGTCGAGTAAATACGGTATGAAATTTTCGTAAGATGATGCGAAATCGCTACGCAGGTCTTTATTTATTATTTTTTGTCATATTGTTCAAGTATTCCGACCGAACAAACGAAAATTTATTCCGTTCGAGCAAAGCCTACTTGCCAGTTGTGTATCACGGCTCACAAGTTTTCGTTATGTTTAAGTCACAATTACTATGCGCGAGGAAAGGCCGCAGCCCGCACATTTTTCAAGATAGCACAGCAAGAAAATGTCGCTGCCCAATGACAACGTTACCATATAATGTATATTAAATGTAATTACTATTTCCCTGGCAAGGTCGCTTCTAACTTTTCCATCTGTTTCATTGTGGAATTTATTCCCTGCAGGTATAAAAGTTGGTTCCGTTGGCTCATTCAAAAGGAATTCGCGTTTATATTTGTTGAATATATAGTTCTTTCTTCATAATTCTGTTCGTTTGCAACGTTGTATTTATTGTATTCATTGAAGCTTATTTTGCATTCTACGATGTTAGCTGTTGTGAATAACCTGATCCTAGTTCGTTGCATAGTTTTTTTTTCTTCTTTTATTGACGTATTAACAGGTCTGGCAATCGATCTTCCGACTATGCGAGCTCCTTCTTTACTAGTGTCTTCTTTGAAATTTATATACCAGATGTTTGAGAAAGATATGCGCTGCAAGTTTCAGTCTCAGGATGTGTGAAGTTTGTCTTCGGTAAGTTGCCAATGTTTCGCCTCCAAATGTGGTGGCCTCTGAGAGTTTCATTCTAACATTATCAAAGAGCAACCAGGCACTGGTGCTTGTGGTGTACGACAGTTCAACTGGCGTAAGAAGAGCACGTACAATATACGAATCTGTCTAAGCATTGTCCCCGAGAAGCTTCGAATATTCCTGCGGCTATGAAAGTTTTCAGCTCTCGGAAATATATTCACTATAAAATGCAACAGTGCGCTATGGTGTTTGTGCTGGTGTTTTTTTGTTTTGTTTTTTTACTACGTCCCTTAGTTGCTGCAGTTTATTTTAATGATTGGGGTAGCCGGCCCTTCAGTGGCTTAATTTCCTGGTCTCGTCATTTAATAAACAATAGCAATAAACACACACACGCCGCTTGAGGTTAGTGCAAGTCTGCCATTTTTATGTCTGAAGGCAGAGAGCAGTTTCACCCTATGTTTGGGCACCTAACTATACGTCTGCTTGCACTGTACGTGGCTCGGTACTATAATCGTCCGATGCCGGGCCTCTGTATTTTTCTGTGGCCAGGTAATAAAAAAAGGGGCCGGTTGGGCTAGTATTTTTCTGTGGCCAGGTAATAAAAAAGCGGCAGGTTGGGCTAGTTCGCATTCCATTATGCTGAGAGGGTATATAGCACGAAGTAGTAAAAACAGGATGGCAAACAGGATGGCGCTTGTATTTTGTATTTCTTATTTATATTACTTTTTCACTATTTCTCATGTTTTAGAGCGCAGCTCTTAGGCGCCCGTTCCTGTGGCGAGTGTCGGCGTAGGCGTTGTCCCTCGTAACCGAGCGAACGAGTACAGCGACGGATGAAAGCGAATGCGGAGCGCAGTGGGAGATGGAAGACGGCGATAGCGAAGAGAGCGCGAGGAGGAACGTAGAGGAGGAGGGTGCAGCGGAACCATAAGGCGGAAAGCGGAGGAGGGTATGGCGAAAGCGTGATAAGAAGAGCGCATTGCCGCGCAAGACGGGCCCTGCGGCGACGATGGCTACGAGATGGCGCCAGAGTAGCACGCGTCAGACATATGGAAACAAAGCTCTGCATGAGCGGAGGTCTGTCCGTTGCGGCTGCTGTGAATCGCGCCCACGCGTCACCCAAGGGCTGCCTCTCGCGATCTCCCGATTCGCGAGCAGTCGCGCCACCCTTCGCTCCGTTTGCAACGTGCCGCACGTGACAGATTGTCCGCACCAGCCAATGTATAGCGAAATGAAAACACGTATAGAGCTGCGCTCAAATTTCGCTACTCCAATTGGGGAGCATCGAAATCGTCGGCGACATTTTTTTACGAGATCACGTGAACGTTTTTGTTTGTGGTTTGTTGCTTCAAGCTCTGGTTCTTTGATCTGGCCATCTTGCTGTGCTACTTTCTGGTAACCTGTATGAATTACCGCATTTTCACATGTCGCGTCCAAATCCACGCCCCATCTTCTTCGTCTTTCTGTGGTTTTACGTGCCAAAACCAGTTCTGATTATGAAGCACGCCGTAGTGGAGGGCTCCGGATTAATTTTGACCACCTGGGGTGACGCCTCTTTCTGGGTAATAGGTGCTAATCTCGAATACGATGGTTTTGCTCTCTGCACGCGCCAGAAGCAATTGCAGAGTCGGAAGCATAGTCATATAGACGCCATGTTTTGGAGACCACCTATTACCGCTTGTCTCTGTCAGATCTCGCCCTGTTGTTAATGTACTCCGTTTCCTACAGAAACGTGCGTCTTTCTCTTGAAATCGCAGAAGAAAAAAATTATTTTGCGCTCACCGCTGCTCTGTTCTTTCTCAAATTTTGCAGCAAGATGGCATTTTATGGTTCTAATTGTCCAATATAACTAAACGAAAAATGAGACATCCACCCAATCGTAGCAGTTGCTACAAACGAAACCCGTACGGGTCCCACGAAAGAAAAGCCTCGCAGTTGAAGAAAAATTCGTCCTGGTCCGGGACTCGAACCCTAGACAAACGCCTTTCTGGGGCAGCTGCTTTACCTTTAGACACTTTGCACTGTAACTTGCCTGTATTTTTTTTTTTTGGAAGAAAACAAAGTGTCAAGTTGCTTTCATATGCGCATCTCGGATGCACCCTCGAGCGATTAAGTGAGACCAATCTCGAAAGCCATGCTTTGCTCTACTGCACCCGCCGGAAGTGACATAGCAGCCATGTTTTAAACGTCACTGAGAGGGTCGCAGACTAAGGCCGATTTGCTGTTTCTTCTTGGCAATCCAGACAAGTAACAGTGTCAAGTATTACATAGAGTGGTTCCCACCATTACGTGCGATATTTGTGTGAAATTTAAGCAATAACATAGCAACGGTATAAGCGCGAAAACCTTCGTTTTTCTACAACTTTAAGAGAAAAACGCATGTTTCTATACGAAGCTATAGTTTCACTTAGCGTTACACGCTCTTTCAGCGTCACGTAACACAATTTGACTCTCGGTTCCGTTAGTTGCGTACTTCTCGTCGTGCCCGTAGCTCCTTCTGCGACGACAACTCCTTGAAGCAGGCGTTCTCGGTCAGGGTGTCGTCGTCCTGACTGCTGCCGCCCACTTCGCTCGCCTCGAACTCTTCGTCCTCGTAGCTGCTGAACTCGGGGCTGTTGGGCGTCGACGCGAAGAGACCGGCGAGGCCGGCGATCAAGAGGGAGTCCAGGACAGCGTCCGTGTCCGACCGTTCTTCGTCGTCGTCGTCGTCATCGACGTCGTCGGGAGACGGGGTGAGGATGTCCTCGGCGCTCGTCGTCACGGAGCAGCCGCTCGTGGCAGCGGAGTCGCCCCGCTCGCTCAGCGCCGTGGGCCGCCATCGGTCGTGGCTCACGGTCGAAGAGAGGAAGTAGTTCCAGAAGGGGTCCAGCTCCGTCAGCTCGAAGCTGGGACACCGCGCCGTGCTGGCCGTGCTGGACGTGGAGCCGGCCGTCGTGCTGGAAAGACGGGTGACCGGGAAAGTGAGAGGGAATCTTTAAAAGAGCTCACTGACATGAAAACATCATGACATTTTTTTATGCATAAGCATTTCTATGTCTACCCAACGAGGAAACCTGTCCGTCCGTCACGTAAGGTGAATGCAATGGTTCATACCCCCCCCCCCCCCCGTAAGCAATGGCTCATACCTCCGTAAGCAATGGCTCATACCCCCGTAAGCAATGGCTCATACTCCCGTAAGCAAGCAAAACATGCAATGGCTCATGCCCACGTAAGGCAGAGACTACAAGCGCCAGGCAAAGTGAAGCGAACAGCGCATACATTCATTGAGATTACCCATACAACACACATAACAGCATACGTTTCAAAAAAGAACAAGCTCAAAATAAGCATCCGAACCATCAATAGAGCATTGCATACCTCAGCAATTGTAGTGGTGGTTTTGCAACAGCTTCGCTGGACATCGAGGTTGATAAGGGTCGGATCATGTTCGATAAGGTTGATAACTACCGATAAGGGTTGAGAAGGGTTTATACTGGTCGGACAAGCTTCGTAACATTGATAATGATACCGGGCTGCGTGGAGATGAGCAAGTGGCAAAATGCTTCCGCATACTTCCGACAACTCCCAGAGGCGCTTCTGCGTGAACTTTTTTTTTTCTTTCGTAATGAATAACGGTCTCGGACCTCTAAACCATCGAAAAAATATTACTGCCAAGCCTATAAGCAGCCTAAATAATAGATGGTGAGCCAATTCACGCCCCCGTGACCACTGCCTCTGAGTAAAGAAGCAGAAACAAATCTCGAGGGCTATGGCTTTTGCAGGCTGCATGCGCCGGAAGTAACGGCGGGGACGGAAACACGCCACAGCCGCTATGTCGCAGACATTATTCATTTACTATGACATTTGTTTCTAGGAATCAGTTTCAGTTAGGTGTGCAGGAAGTGGATGCGGCATGGCATCATGAAGCATTAGCTTTATAGACATTTTGCGTAATGCCGGCAACTCTGTGGCGCACATTGTATTCCCGCCACCATGCATCTTCCAGGATAGGTACGCGGGCGGGCGAAGGGCGCTCATAGAAAGATTGTAGGCCGCAGTCACTCCGCTACAGCTGTTATTGAGTTTGCTGCGTTGTTGTTACAAACACGTAGCGCTTTCACCGCATGGCATGGCCCTGCGAACGCAAGCTTGGCTACCCGTAACGAGGTAGGTGGAATATGTTGGCATGCTCACGGGCACTCATGATGAAGGCATAGTTGACTGCTACAAGGCGAAAGCGGCGAAGGGAGAGGCATTGACTGCAGGGGGCTACAACTTTTGTCAAGTCTTACGTCATTCCAGATTCCATCAGAGCGAACTACTAGGAAAAAAAAAGAAAAACGGAGCAAACAGAGAAGCGCCGAATGTTGCTATATCTTCTGTACTGATATAGCGAGGCCGCGCGCTCATGTAGCACGGCCGAGGTGGCCTCTGCAAATGCTAAAATATTCGGCCGCACGATCGGGCCCACCTGTCACAACCGCTGTTGCCCGACATGCATATCATCATCCTTAGCTCGAGAATTGTGACTGCTGTTCGGCTACACAGCATTCGACGAGTTACGCGGCTCATTATAACGGCGGTATACAGCTCATGCGCGTGAAAAACGGATAACTTAACACGGTGTGCTCTGTACACATTCCTTTCAATAAACTGTGTGAGCGGTGAATTAAAGATGCTGCGCTTAACTGTTACGATTGGTGTGACATGCGGACAAATGGTCGGCGCGGCGATGAAGCGGTGGAGTTCACAAGCGAAGTTGGTTTATTGAACGTCATATTGAATTTTGCGCATTTAAGTATACTTTATGGCCGTACACGTAGACGCGTTTGTGCATGGCGGCACTAAGCTGTAAGTCGGAATGTAATAACTTCCACCAATAATTTCCACTGTTTTGTCAGATTACGATACGAAACGAAGTATAGGCGTTGAGCTAGATGTTTTCAAGATAAACAGAACTAGCGCGTACGTTCCTGAACACTTTTGATTACAAGTGGAACAGCGTTGTGGGCGCCTATGGACGTTGTAGGGCACCGCGCGCTCGCGCTGAACATAATTTGTATCGTCCACTACGGCTCTCGTTGGATATCAATGAATAAGTTCAGGTACCTGCTCCGGCTGCTGATGCTGCTGCTCGATGAACTCTTCACGCTGCTCGTGCTGAGCGTTCCCTTGGACTGACTCAGCCTGAGCAGCCTCTCGCAGAGCGCGTACAAGATCTGCAGCAGAAGCCGAGGGTTCAAAGACGGCGATACATATGCACGCACGTATAGCGTCCATTTCAAAAGATTCTTCTAAGCGGTGCCACGCAAAACAAAAACGCACAAAAAGCCACACTGAAAGCACGACCCACACAATGCGCTTGTGGGAGTGGTGTTCTCAGTGTGGTGTCTGGTTTCCGCGACGTTCAAAAGAATGTATAGTAAAGCTCACCAACTTAACCAGCAACAAGACCTTTTTCTCGGTTCCGAAAGTGTGTAGACCACCGCAGGCCGTTGCAAGGCCAGCCATGAGATCTTATGACGCAGGTGAAGCCGCCATTGCTTACACGGTTTCCTATCATGAACGCCTTCGAGCACTGTTACTCACAATTATCTAGAGAGCAAATTAGTTCTGCGGTGTTAATTTAGTGCAGACGGAAATGCTGGGAACTCGTGGCTTCGGACTGGTATCTTTTAGAGGAAGCCTTGAAGATGCCGCTGGTAAGCAGCGTTCCATCTGTCACAATTGTTGAGGATCTGCTAAAACAGCGTTGTTTCTCTTTTTTTTTTTCTTTGTCTATTAGTAAGTAAGAAAGCATTTTAATAAAACGTGAGCACTTGCGATGGCATGTACAATTGTAGCAAACGGGAACAGAACCAGTGAGTCGCTTGAAGTTCGATGGGGGCGACATGGCGAAAACACCTGTGTACTTATTATATTTAGGTGCACGTTAAAGAACCCCAGGTGGTCCAAATTTCCGGAGTCCCCCACTACGGCGTGCCTCATAATCAGGTCGTGGTTTTGTCACGTAAAACCTCATAATTTAATTTTCTTTTCGCTTGAAGTTGGAGATAAGGCGAGAATAATTGCGCTGAGTTGTGTCGATTTCAATCATACGGTTCCGTTTTCTTCGCTTGTTTATTTGTTATACCGTGTGCGAGTACACATAAATGCAAGACGTGTTAGGGAGAACCGAGGCTTTTAATGAATATTTCATTACACGAAAGCTTTATTTGCACAGCTATGAACATTTTTTTACGCCAAGTCATGCTCAAGACAAGCCAAATATCCCGGCATTCCGATAGCGGTACTGCGCCCAATATGAAACTGGCGTAAACCAGTCCCGCCACATTTTCTTCTTGGTAATATTGTAAGAAATCCTATGTCTCAAAAGTCTAGCTATTGCTCACTTAAAAACTTAGGATGTCAATCTAGAAACCTACATTCACGCTTCCATACTATAGCACTTGGATCGCGGTGGGCTAATCTCTCTTCGGGCAGGTGGTATCACTACCCGCTTGATATTTTTGCCACGAATCAAACAGAAACTCGCGCAGGCTTTTAAAAAATTTTCGTACACGTTGCCTGTGACCAGGCCTCTCGTTGGGCTTAGTTATGATTTTTGTGTGAACGCTTCCCCTTTCCCATTCCCCCAGTATAAGATAGCCAACAGGACGTTATTCTGGTTAACCTCCCTGCCTTCTGCTTTTCTCTTTCCTCCTGTGTAAACGTTTTGGCGGCTCCAATTTCTCTGAGAGTGACATGAGCGGTGCTGTTAATTTCGCTGAGACTCTAAACGCCATCCTTGTTGTAAAAGTTCAATTAAATTGTGACTTTGGGTTTATTTACGTGCAATCACAAACGATGGGACACAAAGAAGAATGCGGCTAGACTACCGCTTGACACCAGTTCTCGTGGCGGTAATTACGACCATAATTGGCCTATGTAGCTGCAGTACACAAAGAATAAGTTAGCACACAAGTATACATAATTGAGAAGTTTGTAGTGTGTGTCCGTAATACTAGAACATATAACAGCAGGTAAGGTAACAGCATCAATTTTACAAGATGTTTTGTACATTATGTGGAACAGAAGTTGCAGATACACAAATGTATGTGTGCTATTTTGAAAACCGAAATCATGAAAACTGTTAATGACACACGCTGCAAAGTTCTGCGACAAATTGCAATGGCAGATCTAATGAACAAGTAGAAAGGAACCAAGAGGCCCGATTTTTGTAAGTCACAATCGTATGTAGCCAATAGACTGTCTGTTGGCTTCATACTAGATCTTCCCTTCATAGATAATTCTGTAGATTTGCAACTATCATATGAAGCCAACAGACACAGTCTGTTTGCTTCGTACGATAGTGGCAGATCTAGTCGCTCTGGAAGCGGCCTAAAAACGTTTAACAAGGCATGTACGCTGGTTAGCTGATTCCAACACTAAACTTCTCACTTTTTTGAAACGGCAATCTGCGTGACTATAGTACGAAGTAAACAGTTTGGCATGAATATTATTATTAATAATATTATTATTAGCCTTTGTGTAAACTCAGTGTCCGGCTGGTCTATATTTCAGTAGCTTTCAGTATTCCTTACTGAAAACCAAGTTTTTCTCTCTTTTTATTTCTCTTCTTTTGCGTTCTTCAGACTTATGTCGAATTGTTACGGTACTACGGTGATTATTTTGCACTTGTGTTATAACTATTGCCTTTATTAGCGTCATCTCTGGCTTGCCTGCCAAAGGAAGCCAGCAGCACCGAACAAAATAACAATCAAATACAATATGCGGCTTCTATACCTGCACATTTTTTATTTAACAACTTTTAGCATAAAAATAATTAATATTACGCGCAAACGTACATGTCTGCGAAGAACGGGGGAACGCAGTCATTTTTTTTTTTTTTGAGCTCGTAGACTGCTAAGTGCTACAGGTGGTAGAATGCACGAAGGCACGGATAAAGAATGAAGCTATCTGTCCACGCATACGATCAAACTGACATTTTTGCAAACGCTTTGATCGTCGATATAACCGTCGTGCGTGTCGAATGGTGTGCTGCTCCAGTGTCCCAGTGAGCGATGAGACGTCGCATAAGAAATGCGAACATGCGATGAAATGCGAACGCTTGTATAAATGTTCAAGCACACCAACGTTTATATGCGCAAAAGCTGGCTAGACTGTAACTCTCACTGTTTCGTTTAGTTTCCAGACGAAGCCATAGAGCATCCTATAGAAACACGACAAGCCTAGTTCCGGCAATACTAAAGCGTTTATATATAGTTGTTTTTTGTTTTTTTGTTTTTTTTTCTTTGCTAAATAATGGAGTAGCGCATAACTCTCAGGTTTGAGGTTTAGACGTGCTCTCTTACATGATAGCCGTACCACAGGCACAAAAAGCTGTGAATATTGATTCTCTTTATAAGCTCTTTAATAAGTGCCGCCTAGGACATGTGAATGTAATTATTCGGATTAACACGTACATAACACATTCTACGAAGACAACTCGGACAGTTGCACGTCATTGATTTCTGAGAAGGGGAAGAATGGCGGGGAGGTTGCTTACCTTTGGAATGTACCTCAGATGCCTCGCCTCTGTGCCATGCATGACTTTTCGCTGTTTGGCTAGGTACTGAATGAGGGTGAAATCTGTAGCCTTGGCAGGCCTGCAGCAGGAAGGCGACCAGAAATTATTCGAATTTGGAAACGTCTCTTCTATACAGTTTATAACTGTGCATTTCACTGCCTGAGTCGTTGATTACACAAGAAAGTCGGTTTATATCACTGTTGTGTGTGGCCGTCATACTTTTAAAAAATTGACACGAGAGACTTTTGAACGACGTTACCGCAAACAAAGGAATAATGTCGAAGGACTGAAATGTCTTGCTCGTTAATGCCAAAGCTAAACACATAATTACGTTGGAAAAGAGTTTAAAGTGCACATTCAACAATGACCTTACCTGTACTTGTCTACTTTGGTCGGCTTTTCTGCTTGTGTACCTGCGGGCGAGAGTATGTATGTGCGTTAGCAGCGCTAGAAGCGATGTGGTGCCGTCCAAGTATGACATTAAAAGACCGTGTCATGACATTTCGTCGTACGGCAAATCAGAAACAAATAGAAGATGAAGGTGCGGCTGAAGTCTGCTCAAGTAAAAAGCATAAAACTCATACTCTACTGTAATTTTTACCTGCCAGTCTATGCAGCTATTTATCTGTCAGTGCTCATTTTATTACCGGGAGCGGGTATATGAAAATCTAGAAGGCACAGCCCCTAGCAACCATGGTTGAACGCGATTGGCTGAAACGCCACCGGTGACGCTCGACGCCGCGACGCCCTTAGCAACCGCTGTGACAGTACCCCTAACCTAACCTAACACCTGGGGACGTAATCCATCGTGGGCACCAAGCACGAAATGGCGTGGCGTTGCTACGGTGTGACATCAGAGCGTCGCCGGCGGTGTTTCAGCTAATCGCGTTCAACCGCAGTTGCTAGGCGCTGTGCCTCCTAGATTTTCAATATACGCTACCGGGGCCGCTTATTTGCCTGCTATGCAGGCGACATAATGTGTTGAATAAGTTCTTTAATTTGTGCTCAACGACAGAGCTTTTATTTGTTGTGTATGTTATTTTTATTATTTTTCTCTTTATTTGTTTCTTTTTCGTTGGTTTCTTTTTTGCGGACGTAGGAACACCGGTGGAGACACCTGGTGCACCTATAATGCAAACCAGTGAATAGCAAAAGGTAGTATGAAATCCAATGATTTGTTTCATTCATTTGATGTTTCGAAGCAAATTTACGCACTAGCATTCTCTCTTCAAACAAACGAGAAAAAACGACATCCCGGGCCTCTGTTATTTCTACATGTGAACATAACTCGTGCTCGAGCTGTATTTGCTGCTGTATGGTCGACAATAATAATAATAGTCTCTTGTCAAAGTCATTCAGTTGTGCTTGCACCAAAGTGTGTTTGCCGACCTGTGAGTAATGTTGAAGCTTGTTGCATTCGGAGAGGGCGCCACAATGGCGGTCCGCACGAATATTCGGCCATTTTCCCGCTGGGTGGCGCGGAGAGTTAAAACAGACAAAGGACTTGCGGAATCCGTGCGTATTGAGCGTGGATAAAATAATCAAGTGTAAAAAAAAGTCTATTGGTTCGTGCACAGCGCTGTTTGAAACTGTAAATGGGAGCCTACTAAATAAAGTTTGGCCTCCTCTTTTTTTTTTCTTTTTTTTTTCAAGAGGCATATTATTGATTCGCTTCTCCACGTTAACTCAAGCCAACTCTTCATACTAGCACACTGCACTAACTACGCTACACTAATTGGACACGCCAACAAACTGTCATACACACTAACGAACAACTAATTGTCCCAATTAAAACTGTTGCGCAATGAGACAAAAGGGCAGGACTTAACGAGAAAACAAAACGCGACATCCGGGTGTTTGTGTTCTATTTTCTCGCTTAAAATCATGTCCGTTCGTCGCTTTGCGCAACAGTTTTAATTATGTTTAACCAACTAGCACACTGCGGGATTTTCCTCAACTAATTGTTGATGAGAGGCTGCTAGTGCGGGCTTAACAAGCCCTGAAGATAACGCTCCGGGGCTTTCATATAGTGCACGCCATCAATTTCAGGTGGCGTCCTTAATATGAGGGGAGGGTTTCGATGTGATGAACGTCCGCTATGAAACAACGAGGTGCCTGGCACCAAGTCTCTTGTACCCTTTCTTCTGCGTTTATACTAAGCTCGTAATACCCCTGGTTCGTGCTAACAAACAACCGAATCTTACAGTATTTTACTGTCCAAAAAAGAAAGAGACACGAAGTTTTCATTCTGGCTTTTCCGTATACCTGCAGGCAACAATACTGCAGCCATCTTTTACCAGTCTCGATCGCAGATTCAATCACCTTTCGCGCGCTATAATTAAAGCCCGAGGTATGGTATAGAATAACCGAAGGGTGATTTGTATTGGCATCCCCTTCGAAACGGGGCGGCGACAAATAGTCAACTAGCTTGCTTACTGTGTTTATTGCAGACTATCATTTTGCCTGCAAAGTTAACCTATGCCTCTAACGGCCCTCCCACAATCTTTTCCCTGCCATTTTTTTTTTCATTTTTTAATTTTTGTATAGATACTCTAAACGGATCTTGCTTACCTCCACCGCTGACTAGTTCGCATTCCCATCTGCTTTGAACCCGAGTGCATCTGAAAGGCGGACGTCCCCGACAGTCTTGGCTGGGTGCATAAATCTAGCTGAAGATGCCCTCCACATGCATGCCCGCGCCCAGCACTTGATATTGCGTCTACACGGAGGCCCCCCTGAATCTATCGGTATTACACCGCCTCGTGGCGGTGAGCCGCTCGACTCACACGATGGGGTAGACGACGAGCAGCGGCAGCACGAACTGCGCGAACTTCTGGACGCAGTCGATCTGGCTCTGCGTCTGCACCGAGCCGCGCCGCTTGATTCGCACGAAGCGCACGGCATCGTTGGGCCGGCAGCGCAGCGCGAACACCAGGTAGCTGGCCACCAGGACGCCCGTCCTGCCGAGCCCCGCGTGGCAGTGGACGGCCACCTTGCCCTCGGTCAGGGCGAACGCCATCACCTTCACCATGTCCAGCAGCGCCAGGCTGCTCGGGGTGCCGTAGTCACGCCTGCGAGATGCGTCGAGTATACGCCGTTCAAGTTAAGAATTCGAAAGGAATTCGAAGAAAGTAATGGGCGCATTCGACTGGTTCCTATTCCATACTTCGACTCGCTTTGAATCAGTGCGGAGGGCTGTCTTGGAGCCAAAGAAAGCCAGCCCTGTATAAATGTAAATGTACAGTCTTGGAGTTAGTGGCACATACTCTGGGAGATTGGGCAAGAACGCCGACAGCTCAATATAAAATGATAAATTTAAGAAATAAGAAAGCGTTATATTAGAATGTAGGTAGGCTAGAATCAAAACGGATTGGAGAGGATACTTTCATGAAAATAGAGAATTAATTCAAAAACATAAAATAAACAAATAGAACTCAATTTTGTGGGAAGAAAATAAAACGTAAACTCTTAATTTAGCGTTTAAATCGCATTGGCCCTTCAACCAAATCCTGCATGGCTTCATCGTTTTCTGCGGGAGGCTACAGCACACGAACGAGTGCTATAGGTGCATCATGTGACCGATTTGCGCGCGATCATTGGTATACTGACGATCACGCTCGACTGAACTGCGGTGCGCGAGAACATCTGCCCATTTCTAGCGAACTAGGAAATATTAAAAAAAAAACATTCCCGCAGACCCCATCTCACGGTGACTGTCGACGTTATTGTGATTAGCATTCACGCAGTGTAGCGACCATTCGTTGCATTCTACCGGTGCTAACATATGGGGCAGGAACTTCATCATCATCATCATCAGCCTATATTTATGTCCACTGCAGGACGAAGGCCTCTTCCTGTGATCTCCAATTACCCCTGTCCTGCGCCAGCTGATTCCGACTTGCGCCTGCAAATTTCCGAACTTCATCACCCCACCTAGTTTTCTGCCGTCCTCGACTGCGCTTCCCTTCTCTTGGTATCCATTCTGTAACTCTAATGGTCCACCGGTTATCCATCCTACGCATTACATGGCCTGCCCAGCTACATTTCTTCCGCTTAGTGTCAACTAGAATATCGGCTATCCCCGTTTGCTCTCTGATCCACACCGCTCTCGTCCTGTCTCTTAACGTTAGGCCTAAGATTTTTCGTTCCATCGCTCTTTGGGCGGTCGTTAACTTATTCTCGAGCTTATTTATTAACCTCCAAGTTTCTGCCCCATATGTTAGCACCGGTAGAATGCAATGATTATACACTTTTCTTTTCAACCGACAGTGGTAAGCTCCCAGTAAGGATTTGGCAATGCCTGCCGTATGCACTCCAACCCAATTTTATTCTTCTGTAAATTCTCTTCTCATGATCAGGGTCCCCTAGTGAGTAATTGGCCTAGATAAACGCACTCCTTTACAGACTCTAGAGGCTGACTGGCGATCCTGAATTCTTGTTCCCTTGCCCGGCTATTGAACATTTTGTTTGTCTTCTGCATATTAATCTTCAACCCCACTCTTACACTTTCTCGATTAAGGTCCTCAATCATTCGTCCCCGTTATTGCTGAATAGGACAATGTCATCTGCAAACCGAAGGTTGCTGTGGTATTCGCCATTGACCCTTACTCCTAAGCCTTCCAAGTCTAAGAGTTTGAATATTTCTTCTAAGCATACAGTGGATAGCATGGGAGAGATTGTGTCTCTATGCCTGACCCCTTTCTTGATAGGTAACCTTCTACTTTTCTTGTGGAGAACCAAGGTTGCTGTACAATCCTCGTAGATATTTGCCAAGATAGTCAGGTATGCCTCCTGTACTCCTTGATTACGCAGTGCCTCCATGACTGCTGGTATCTCTACTGAATCAAAGGCTTTTTCAAAATCTATGAAAGCCATATAGAGAGGTTGATTGTACTCCCAGATTTCTCTATTACCTGATTTATGACACGGATATGATCCATCGTAGAATATCCCTCCCTGAAGCCATCCTGTTCTCTTGGTTGGCTGAAGTCAAGTGTTGCCCTGATTCTATTGGAAATTATCTTGGTGAATATTTTATACAATACTGAAAGCAAGCTAATGGGTCTATAATTCTTCAATTCTTTAACGTCTTCCTTCCTATGAATGAGTATAATGTTGGCGTTCTTCCAGCTTTCTGGTACACTTGAAGTCGTGATGCATTGCGTATAAAGGGCCGCAAGCTTTTCAAACATGATATCTCCTCCATCTTTGATTAAATCTACTTTTATTCCATCTTCTCCAGCAGCTTTTCCCCTGGTCATGTCTTTCAAGGCCCTTCTAACTTCATCGCTAGTTATAGAAGGAGCCTCTGTATCCGGTTCATCACTATTTCGAATGAAAGTAGGTTGGCTGTCTTGGGCACTGTACAGGTCAGTATAGAATTCTTCCGCTGCTTTCACTATGTCATCGAAATTACTGATGATATTACCCTGCTTATCTTTCAGTGCGTACATTTTGCCTTGTCCCATGCCAAGTTTTTTTCTCATTGATTTCATGCTGCGTCCATATTTTACTGCTTCCTCAATAATTTCCACGTTATAATTTCGTATATTCCTTACTTTCTTCTTATTGGTCAGTTTCGACAGTTCAACGAATTCTATCTGATCTCTAGAGTTGGACATTTTCATGCTTTGTCGTTTCTTTATTAGGTCCTTTGTTACTTGGGAGAGCTTACCTACAGTTTGCCTTGGTGCCTTACCTCCCACTTCAATTGCTGCTTCTGAGATCAGCCTAGTTACGGTTTCATTCATTACCTCTATGTTGTCTTCATCTTCCTGTTCTAAAGCTGCATATTTGTTTGCGAGCACCAGCCTGAATTGGTCTGCTTTTACCCTTACTGCGTCTAGGTTGGCCTGTTTCTCCTTGACTAATTTTATTCTTTCTCTCTTAAAATTGAGAGAAATCTCTAATCTGTCTCAAATGCTCAAAAGCTAACCAACCCCGCCCCTGGGGTTGGACAAGCTTCGCGTGCACCCCTGTTCCCGGTAGGGGATGGGTTTTAAATTTATTTATTTATTCATTTATTTATTTATTTATTTATTTATTTATTTATTTATTTATTTATTTATTTATTTATTTATTTATCTATCTATCTATCTATCTATCTATCTATCTATATATGTATCTATCTATCTATGTATTTATCTATCTATCTATCTATTTATTTATCTATCTATTTATAGAATGCTTCGGTGTGTCTCTGAAAGACGCTGTGCTGAAGAGCAGCAAAAATAAGTTTTGAACTTGGTTTTCCCCACTTTGGACAGCATGCCACCTTAACCGAATTGCACACTATGCCATCACGCGGGCTTTTAGGGGCGAAGCTCCTTAGGGTGTGGGTCGTTCCCTCCTCTGTAGTAGTAGTAGTAGTATGTAGCCACCTCTAGTTTATGAATTGTTCAATAGATGGCGTTGTGTGTCCGTACGTGAAAGAGACGCCGCATGTAGTTTTATGAAGTGTTCACTAGAAGTCCGTAGCTCTGGTTGGCATGGAGACCGCTATGTATGTATGTATACGCATATATACATATATATGTATAGTATAACCGGAAGCCGACTACCGCTTCCGTTTCCACTTCCGGTTCCGCTTCCGGTTCCGGAAGCTTCCGGAGAACGCTTCCGGCGTTTTTCTCTCTCGTCCATAGCTAGGGGCGCTGCATTGCACAAGGGCGTTCGTTCCCGACGCGCGCTCTCTTTATCTCTCGTCCGTAGCTGTGGTTTACCCGAATGATCCCCCGGTGCTTCGCCCACTCATCATCATTCACTTCGTGGATATGCTGTGATTTTTATATAAATAGGCATTTGGTGCCGCAGCTACACGTCGCCTCCCCTCACTCCCGTCCCCCCACGGCCTTTCGCGAGACGGAATGAGGCGTGCACCGATGATAATCAAGACGATGCGACCCTCGTAGCATACACTGACGCCAATGTTAATGGTACCATGATTCACACAGCTCTCGTGTGCCAAATGATACCAGAGGTAGGCCAGACGTGCTCGCATGTTGCCGATCCTGCACCGCCGGTTCGTCTTGCCGAGCTTGCCGCCATACGGGACGGTTTGGCCGCGTTGCTGCCTTTCATTCAAGCTGCTCGACATTCTCAGCTCATCATTCGCACGGACTCGACTAAAGCCATCCACGACATCCACTTCGTATAGCTGTCTACTAATTTGCTATCACAATCGATGCTTCGCCTTTCGGGGGAAACTGCGACTATTTTTGAGCCGTAGATCGCTCTTACAAGCTCGTGCACTCAATGCGTGAACGTGAGCAACTACTTAGAAACTATGCTTCGCCAGTATACTCCGGTCGCTAAGCGATGTCAAGGTGCGACAATCTTGGCTGAAGATCTTGTGTGGCGGAACTTAGCGGCGTAGTGTTTAAAAAGTATTTTTTGGCGAACAAAATGTCTCGTAGCTGCTTTTTTTTGGGGTAGAGCATTGTTACATTTGCTAAACAAATATCTGTGATAAAAGAAGAACGATCAACTGAGATACAGTGGAGGTTCTAAGAAGGGTACATAATTTATTACCTTTATGGAATAACGTCTATCGCATTTTATTACATGGATCCTGTCTTTTTGACTCTCTGATCTAAATTTATGCAGTTCCGAGCAGGTTTCGTTGTTTCGTTGTCTTTGCGACAATATTTGCCGCATGTTCTGTGAATTAATGTGAACAGCACCTTGGCCTTATCAGACCAGTTTTCTTTCCTTGTATCTAACCCTTTTCGCGAAGCACTTGCAACAGACGGGAGCGCCAGCGTTCTGCAAGTCCGCGCACTGACATCTCACTTTTGAAGAAATTTAAAATAGAGGACCGTAGACAGAAATCGCGAGAGATGAAACGTGTCTTTATTAAAATTCCAGGGATGGGATACGGTGCCTTCTTCTTGCTTCTGGCATCTGGAGGCAGAGGGGATGGGATAGAAGGTTGGGGAGTGAATCGCGAGTTTCCACTCGACCGCGGTCTCGCACAGCTCGGGTTGCTTCCAGAACGCACTAGAGGCCCACAATGCGTTCGCTGCTATTCGCATTACCAGTAATCGTTTGTTTGTTAGTTTAGCAAACTAATAAATGGGATGGAGGAACGAATATATGAAGCTGCATGAATCTCAATGTATGTGTCTGTGAGGTATACTCCGTTTCATACATCAGGTGTAACGCTGTGGAGGCTAGAGATACTTTTAGTAGTAGCTGCGTTCGCACTTACAAATAGTTCGGTGTTGTTGTGAAACTGTTTGTTGAAATTTTTGTGAAACTGTTCTTCACATAAGCTCAGTTCTGAATGAAAAAAAAATAATTTACCCTTAGAAATAGACAAACCATGTACTAATATGGATGCTAACACGTTGTTTCAGACAAATTTGCTTTTGGTTCTTTTTTTTTTTATTTCCAGCCCGACGCGGCAGCCTCACGTGCATGCTCGCGCGAGCGAACGCCGTTGGCGCGCAGCGAAGCATAGACGGAACGCGAGGAGTGATAAGTTTTGGTGACCCCACTTCTTGCATAGCTTCCACAGCATTGCACCTGATGTGTGAAATGGAGTATAATTAGCTGGGGCTGTGGCGGACGTTGCGTCTCAATTGAGTGTCGAAGGTGGGCGTATAGTGAAAACAAGCCAACGCAACGCTGCGCAGTGTGCTGAAGGAAGAGAACACCGCCTACGTCAAATGAGTGTGGTGAACTCACGTCGGCAACATTCGCGGCTGTTTATTCGCTCACTTAAACAATCATCCCCGCTGGCCTTCTGCGTGCTATATTTTTATTTTGTCATACTTCGTCATGAAACACCTTTCTTGGCGCGCATTTTTCCAGAACTGTGTTAGTGTAGCTTCTCATATCGATTGTTGTTGTGTGGTCTATCCTCTGTCGGTATGTGCCGGGCCCCGAATAAAGGAATGAACATGAGCCCGCTAGATCCATAAAGAGGTTGACGGCACTTGCCTTCTGTACTTAATTAAGGTTGACAACGCTGAAGGCTGATGATGTTTCATTTGCGGAGTGTTTGTTCTCGCGTCTCCTTTTTTTAACGCGAACAACATTATTTGCCTACTTCAGCCGTCTTGAGCCTATCTATCTATCTATCTAGCTGTCTATCTATCTATCTATCAATCTATCTATCTATTTGTCATCCGACTTCTATCCGTGCGTCGTCATCACGCCATCGTTGTCACACAGTCTCGTTAACACGTCACTGTCGTCCGTCACACAGTCGTCGTCATTACGCGGTCGTTATATCATTGTCACACACTTCAAGTAACGTCGTCCAATCGTCATCATGTCGTCCTTGTCACACCACCTTCGTCGTTCCATCGACGTCAATCTTTCTTGGTCATTGTATTCTAATCCTAATCTAGTCGTTCCATCGTGAATGTGCCACCCTTGTCATACCATGGTACCCTAGTCATGCCGTCCCTTGTCAGACCCTCCTTTAAAAAAAAAGTTGTCGCAGTTTCACCTGAAAGGTGAAGCATCAATTGCGATAGCAAATTTGTAGAGAGCTATACGGAGTAATGATAGTAGCTTTATCAGCTGTATAAACTTGGACATGCAGCAGCACCGGCAACACGCAGAACTGTTGTCGACGCCCTCGCCGTTTTGCCCGCGTTCGCACAAAATGCGTGCGGCGTTGGTGACTGTTGCCGGAGCCTCTGATATAAATAGGCACTTGGTGCCGCAGCTAAACGTCGCCTCCCTTCCCTCCCCCCTCCCCCCCCCCCCCCCCCCACGGCCTTTCGTGCGTCAGAAGAAGGTGCGTTTGCTCTACATATATGGTGTTGGTAAAGGAGGAAAGAGACGCCTACTTCTGCAGCCCTTAAGGGAGCACAGCACAGAACGCGCGTTTGTTCTCCGCCGTGCGTTCACTCCCCGTGAAAGCGCGCGTCCCTCGTGCCCTTTCACTCGCACATACAGCGTTCGGCGGCGCGCGGCGTTGGCGCTGAGCCGTGCTCCCTCAAGGGCTGCAGAAGATAGCGCCAACCTTTCCCTTTCCCTCAAGAACCACTTATCATCGCGCGGCGACGATTTCATCTCCATTGACGTCATACGGAACCTCACGGCGACGGCGACGGCGACGGCAACGGCGACGGCGACGCCGACGGCAGAAATCTGCTTTTGAGTGTCCATATAATTGCTATCGCAATAAAAGAATTACTCCATCTCCCGCTAAAGGGAGCCACGTGTGGATGCGAAGCAGCGGGGAGATGGTTAGCCTGAGCGGGAGATGGTTTCGCGGCAGCGGCCCGAGCGCTCATCGCGGCGCTGCACAGGAGAGAGAAAGGGAGGAGACGCGCATGCGCTGTGGTGGTGTGGGACACAGGCGCCGCTCCGTAGAGGATTCCTAGAGGAGAGAAAGGGGGAGAGGAGAGAGAGGGGGAGGGGACGCGCATGCGCTGTGGGGGTGTGGGAGCCACGGGAGGGACGGACAAAGCCGCTGGCAAGAAATGCTTCGTATTTAAAAATGAGAGGGGGGGGGGGGGCTCCTGAGCCCCCCCCCCCCTGACTTTAAGTACTGCTTAGAACCATCTGTGTGGTGAGGGAACCCTTCCGGCGGAACAAAAATGGTGTGACGCCACACCCGTTAAAAAATGACGTCGCTTCAATTGTCCAAGACGCGAACTTTATCTTGGCGGCGCGTCATTAGGGCAGCATTTTCGAGTGTCCCGCAATTCGACGCGATGGCTGTTTCATGTTTTTAGCTCTCGAAGCGATGCAGCAAAACGCCAGTACGGAGCCGTACTGGTGTCGCAATCGCACCCATGAGCGGAGCATTGTTTCTTCGCGAGCAGAAGAAAGCTTTCGGTGTTGGAGGCTGGTAGCATCGTTCGACGCCCAATCGATCGCCCAGGGTAGCCGCACGAAGACAGCTAAATGAAAAGTTATCTGGCGGTCGTAACTCACTACTTTTGACTAAACACGTTACCCACTATGAAACGCACCTCGCAAGCACAACGCCATCAGAAGTCAGACAAACGTTGACGAGCAAAACAACACAACATGTGAAGGGGGCGTGTATAGCAGCAGGTGAACCTTACGAGCGCGCCTTTCTGCATACTACAAAAGCTGCATTGCATTGCAACTGATAGTGGCGTGAAACACCCTTCTTCAGCGGGCGCTGAAAATCAGGTATTCATTCCTAATTTTAGAGTGAAAGAATTGTTTTCCTTCCTTGTCACATGCATATAAAATTGACTATAAATGTTATTTCCCGGCAATATGTGCAAGCTGTGTGTTCTTTTTGATTAAAATACGGTTTTTCTTTAACAGGGTTCGTTTCCTCCTCACCTAGTCGGCCTTCAGTCTCTGCTCCCGTAACCGCCCTTGCAGGTGTCGGTGACAATTGGTTCTGGACCGCATTTCGCCCGAAGCTTCGCGACCCATTTGGATCGACCTTGATACCACTTTCAGGCGCATTACTCACACAACCAGCATGCCAAGAATAGGCGTGCAAAGCTTACGATCTTCAAGTCCGGCTTGTGCGAGCATGCGCCCGGAAATGGTATCACGCTTTTTCTTCTGGTATTACGTTCCCGAAGTATACGTAACTTCAATGTGTTTATAAATGTGTTTCCCTTTCAATTAACCTCTGAACTGCGAGTTCAACGCCGTTCCCGTTACTTCTTTCGTTCTTTTCCGTATCTTTTTTCGCGCTCGTACATCAGATGAAGCTATACCAGCTCGCCGAAACGACAGTTCTGTTAACAACCCCAATTTCTTCGTCCAGCATGTATACCTTGCGGCGCTTGCGAAATGTGGTTCCTTAGTAGCTATGGTGTTGGGCTGCTAAGCACGAGGTCGCGGGATCGAATCCCGACCACGGCGGCCGCATTTCGGTGGGGGCGCAATGCGGGAACACCCGTGTACTTAGATTTAGGTGCACGTTAAAAGAACCCCAGGTGGTCCAAATTATTCAGGAGTCCCCCACTACGGTGTGCCTCTAATCAGATCGTGGTTTTAGCACGTAAAACCACATAATTTAATTTTTTTTCTTTTTCTTTGCGTTATCTGCTCGACGATACAATCCTTGCAACACGAGTAACCGACAAAGCGTCGAGCAAATGTACGGATAGTACGATAAACAAGAACAGGGATGTCCACATCCTTAAGTCGAGCTTGAATTTGAGTCGGCGCTCGGCATGAAGACGTGCACAATCTTCCTTGTCGACGACGAATTCTCAGCAAGATGATGATGATTGTGGTGATGTTAATTGGCATCCCCTTTGAAACAGGACGGCGACTAACAGTAACTTATCCTGCTTGATTTAATCAGGTTTTACTAACTCTTCTATCGTCACCTAGCCTTTTTCCAATATGATCTCAATCTTAATTTTCTTATTTAAAACATCTATCACTCGTATTGTACCGTTACCTATGCTTGTAGTGACTACGGCTTTCTTTGTCTCCTCATTGGTCTTTCTTTTTTTTTTTTTGTCTCACCAGTAATCTAAACGTCACTTCCCGATAAGCACGCCAGCCACGTACAACGCCACCTGATGACATCATCGCGGAAAGGGCCCACTTTCTACCCAGGCGCGGCACATTTCTGGGTGTTGTACAAGGCAGTTTTTTTTTTAAATGTTCTTTAAACCTCCTGGGTGTTATAGTACACTATAGCTGTACTGCAACTATAGCTTAAGAGATGGAGTACGCACTCACTTGTTCGTTTAAGAGCGAGCTCTAGCTCTGGTTCTACTATACACGTAAATGCATGGGGAAAGATAAATAGTTTTTCTCGGCAACTACTGCACCGAATGTAATGAGGCTTGTCGCATTTAAAAGAAATTAAATTCTACTGACCATGGAATGTGTATTTTTCATTTAGGCCGTAAATTAGTCAATACAAAATTTTTGGAAATCACAATATTTCAACAATGAAACTATCAAGTTTACAAATCTATCACTCAGCAGTAAAAAAGGATATCACAAGTCTATAAACAGCAATAATAGTACATTTAAAGCGAACAAAATTGATGTATTATACACTGCTATCATATACGCCACTAATTAGTGAGTAGGACACCAATAGGCAAACCCCTCGTAAACATTGCAATAAATACACGTAAGCAGCAAACTACTACATCAAATTTGTGCGCTTTAGATGATCTAACGAATCCAGCTTACAGAACTGCGTTATCTGTTTTTGGCGCACAGTTACGAATTTGTGAGCTTCGTGCTTCTATTTTCGTAACTTAACCAATTTTCGGCAGTTTTGTAACAATTTTCACGCCCTAAATCAAAATTTTCCTTCCTACAGTCACCAGAATTGCAATAATAAACTAGTGCACTTTCCTTGTTTATATAAGGAATATGTTTTAATATGTGTCGAAAATTATCCTGTTTATGTTCAGTGCAACAAATTTCGTTCAATCGGTCCAACGGTTGACTTTTACGATTATTTGAATAGGCGGCGTCGAAGTTGACACCAAGCTAAAGCATCTTTTTAAAACCTGTACTTTTACGTTGTCCTTCTTTTTTATTTTACTTTAGACATATATTGAGATAAACCACTTTTGTTTTGGGGGGGAATTGTTTAAAATGATTCTTTTGCAGTCTGCACTGGCCGCACTTTGAGGAATTATTCGTTAGAAAGTGCAAAGCTTGCCAGAACAATTCACACAGCTGTGTTCAATAACGGATAGCGTTTCGCAAAAGTAACGTCGGATGCAAACAACAATGCGCGGTGTTGCGATGTGCGCATTTATGATTTTGCATGTACACTGTCGTAGTGTTTTTGATGTGTGGCAAAGTCAATGTCAAGCAGACGCAATTTACTATTTTGTTTGCTCATCTGTTCTGTTTACATCAAGTACGATGTATTGCATGTGTGGTACGTTATATTGTACTCTACGTTCATACAACAGTTGTACGCGTGCCTACGGGTAAATAAATTTCCTTGTCATTAAAATTACAGAGCACTTAGACTTTGACTTAGTGTGTACATTCAGTAATGCGTCATCTTTAGCAGCGAAGCTGTTAAGCGCTCTCTTCTTCGATGGTCGCGTCCGGCAATAGAAAAAAAGCTCTCATTGGCCGTATGCTGTATGTGCGAGTGAAAGCGCGCGAGGGCGATGGACGCGCGCTTTCACGGGGAGCGAACACTCGGCGGAGAGCAGACGCGACTTCCCAGTGGTAGGGGAGCGGTTGGCGAGGAGAGAGAGAAATAACTTTATTTTGCCCAAAATGTGGTTAGGGGATCGGGTAATGACTAGAAGCCTCCCCCGTCCCCCCTTTAGACGGCGGCCGGCCTGAGCCGTGGCGGCGTCTTCAGCCATTTGGACTACTCTTGCTTGAACATCCGGGTCCGAGCTGAGCAGCACGGTCTCCCGTTACTCCTCATTTCTTATTATTACACTTGGTTGTTGTGATTTTGAATGTTTATTGTTATGATATTGTTTCTTTGGGCATGCCCAGATTATGTGTTGAAGATTTGCTCGGTTGTTACAATGCTTACATATGTCTGTGTATACGTCTGGGTGATAGTGACTGAAGGCAATGGGGTTGGGGAATGTGTTGGTTTGTATTAGCCGCCAAGCCACCGATGCCAGCCTGGAGGAATTTTGCGCCTTTGGCGAAATGCATCTTTTAGCGTAATTTAATATATCGGTCTTGGAATCACTTACTATAATTTTATATTTGGGAGAAGATGTCATTGCTAGTGCAATGGCGACCTCTTCTCCTACCTCTGGCGTTGTCGTTAGGACTGTGCCTGACGCAATTGCATGTCCTTGATTATTGACTACTGCCACTGCCATGGCATCTTGATGTTCGTAGTCGGCTGCGTCTACATAGAGCACATCTTTAGAATTTTCAAACCTTCTTCCTAATGCTTTGGCTCTTTCTTTTCTTCGTTCTTCGTTGTGCGAAGGATGCATGTGCTTGGGTAACCGAGGGATATATAGGTGTCTCCTAATGTTCGCTGGTATATCTGTTTTGATGTCAGTTCTGGGTTCATAGTTGATACGCAGTGATTCCATAATATGTCTTCCGGTTTGACTTTTGGAAAGCCTCTCCGTCTGGGCAGCTCTGTGAGCTTATATCAATTCTTCTATGGTGTTATGGAGCCCCAGTGCCTCGAAACGTTCATTCGAAGTGGAGACCGGGATCCCCAGATCTTGCTTGTAGGTTTTCCTGATCATGACGTTGGTTCTTTTCTTTTCTTCAGCTTTAAGGTCTAAGAATGGCGCTACGTAGACGATCCGGCTGAGAACACAGGTTTGAATTAGTCTGATCAAGCTATTTTCTTTCATACCGTGGTGTTTATTTGCTATGCGCGAAATAAGACGCGTTGTCTGATATGTGGTGCTTTCTAACTGTCTGATGGTTTCAATATTGTAGCCGTTGTTCTGAATCCGCATACCGAGGATCTTTATACTTGTAACCAGCGGTATGGGTTGTCCTTGGTTTGCGAAGAGCTGTATATTGGGGACTTCAGTTTTCTTTTTCCCTCTTGACGCTGGCTGGTATAGCAGGAGCTCGGATTTCTGCGGGGAGTATCCCAGACCTCTCGACCCAACGTGTATGCTTCTACCACATCAATCGCATTTTGCAGTGTGTCCTGAACATGACCATCACTGCCTCCCGCTATACATAGCGTAATATCATCGGCGTATAGGCTATGATTTAGATCTTCAACGTTATTAAGTATTTCTGGGAGGCCTATCATGGCGACATTGAAGAGAAAAGGCGAGAGGACACAGCCTTGCGGCGTACCTCTGCTTCCCATCTCTAGTTCGTCCGACGCCACTCCTCCTATTGTTAAGATTGCTCTTCTGTCAGATAAAGTCTTTGATATATTCGTACGTCTTACGCCCAACTCCTAATTTTTTCCAGGTTTTCCAATATTGCTTCATGTTTCACATTGTCAAAGGCCTTGGTTAGGTCTAGTCCCAGTATGGCCCTGGTATCCATCCGGAAGCAGCCGTTTCCGTCTATTATTTGGTGCTTAATTCTCAGCATTATGTCTTGCGTCGATAACTTCGGGCGGAAACCCGTCATTGTGTGTGGAAAGGCTTCCCTGTTCTCCGTGTATCTGTTTAATCTGTCGAGGACCACGTGTTCCCTCAATTTCCCAATGCACGAGGTCAGCGAGATTGGTCTGAGGTTTTCAAGCTGTAGTTTTTTGCCTGGCTTCGGGATCATTACGATCTTTGCTGTTTTCCACTGTTTTGGGATTTTGCCTCTTTCCCAGCAGATGGTCATGTATTTTGTGAGAGCTTCAATAGACTGATCGTCCAGGTTACGAAGCATCTTGTTGGTAACTCCGTCTGGGCCCGGAGCAGATTTTGTACGGAGGTTTTGAATAGCCCCTCGTACCTCTGCCACGGCAAAAGGACGATCGAGTGCTTCGTTGTATGCCTCTGCGTATGCCTTGATATTTTCTTTGGGATTGGATCCTATGTATTTGTCTTGGATTTCTTTAATTAACTCCTTGTCTGTGCCAGGGTAATTATGTAATATCTTGCTTAGGTTGTGCTTTTGCGTCGTCTTGCTCTTATCTGGATCAATTAGATGTCTAAGACTATTCCATGTTTTGGCGAGACCAATCTGTAGATCCATTTCTTCGCACGTGCTGTACCAGCATGGAGGAAGAAAACCCAGGAGAGGCCCCGGCCAGCACGGAAGTATTGGAGAAGGTGTGGCGGAAGTCACGTGCTGTTATTCGCAAAGGAGCACTGGGACGGGTACCCCAAATGTCAACGTTGCCATAGCAACCGCGCTCCTGAAGCTTTCGCTGCTGCTCTTGGTCTCTGAAAAGTGAGATAAGATTTTTCCACCGCTGTCTTTTTCGCAGCACCTTTTGTTCGCGAGAAAAGCTGACTTAGGAGTGTCGTGTTTAAGCTTGAAAGCTGTGTTTGAGGTCTGTGAGTGTGAGTGTCCGCCACCAACAGATACACTCAAGCAGTCACGGCGCGGGTCTTCGTCGTCGTTTTCAACGTGCCACAGAAAAACACAGGCGCGCGTCTGCTTCACTAAAACTGCTACAGAAGTTTCGTAGGCATTGTTTTCACGCGCGCCAACAGCACACACTTCCGGCGGCTCGTAACAATGCAAGTTCAAAGTTCGCGCCCATCTGCTCCGGTGAGCTGCAGAAACCCTGATTGGAGGCGCAAAGGGAGATGGCACACCAACATGGCTGCACTTCCGGCTTCAAAAACGTGACGTCAGGGCCTCTCCTGTTTTGTTTCTTTCCTCCATGTGTGCCAGTTTTGTCTGTATAGTTGGTCCGCGTAATTTTTTATGTCCTGATTTAGCCTTGCAATGCGTCTTCGTAGGTTACTATTAGGGCATCGAGGCACCCTAGACTGCGTGTGCGTGCCTGCTCTCCTACTGCGGCGCATGCGCGCAGCTCTGCCGGCCTCTGCCGCCTGTGCCGCCGACTCTCTCTGGGCTCTTGCCTGCCTCTCCCCTAACAGTGTCGACCACGGCGTTTAGCCGTTCCGTCACGTAGCCAGCGTTTTGACAGCGGTTGTGTGCGATCACACAAACAACGCGCACAACTGTTGTCGACGGCGGCGGCGTTTTGCCCGCGTTCGCACGGAACGCGCGCGGCGTTGGTGACGTGTTTATGAAGAACATGCCAACCTTTGCCGTACGCCCTATGGTGGTGTACCGTATCATAAGGCCATGGCCCCTGTGGTCACTGAATAAATGAAAACCACCGGATCATATATATTTCTCATTCTTTAAGAGTTCAAATAACCAATTACACCATCACATATTATTAGTCATAATTGGAAATACATAATTCCGACCATAGTAAAGCTTCGCTGGTCTTCCATCTCCACCCCAGTGGAAGGGCTGACAGTTTTTTATGAGAAAGATTTTGGACCACCGGTCGAAACCACATGTACAAGGTAATTACTGGCTGCAGTCATCACGAGGAATGATAAACTACTACTTCACCATCGTGGCCGGAACGCGTCACGTCGAACCTCCCGAGGCCCAGTGGCATCACGTCATGTGCACGTCATGTGCAGCGGTCATGTGCAGCAGCTACGCTGCATTGTGATGTGATCTGGAGTAACAGTGGGTGAGCAGAAGCATCACGTGACCCGCAGCTCAGTTTCTGTGGCTACAAATAGGGACACCGTGACTGACAGACGTATATACCACGCTTTTAGAAGGATGAAGAGGAAAATAAGGCAATGTAAGAAGGCCAACTACACGCGCGTCCGGTTTGCTACCCTACGCAGGAGGAATGGGAGTTAGGGGATGAAAAGAAGGGGGCAGGAAAGGCGAGGGAGACGAGGCACTAGCAGTGCGAACACGTGTGGCTCTCGATCACGCCTACGTGTCATCGGTCATTGAGGCCAGTCGACTTCATAAACGGCAGTGCCAGCGTCACTTAGTAATCGATGCAGGCATTGCGACGCGTGGGATATGGTCCAAGAATATTTGTCTCTGAATGTTGTTGTCGCTTCTAGGCGCTGTGGCTTCTATATTTTCAATATACGCGGCCGGGGCATAACCTGTCCTCAGCGGCTCTCAAGCAAATCACATTGGTGTTTTATACACTTCACATCCTAACCTAATCTATGTTGGCACGGACGCTTCGGTTTCGGCAAGTTTCACGGACACCTTTGTTGTCCCAGTTCGATCGGTCTTCGTCGCGTATAAAACTTCCCACATCACAACATTCAGCGTTATCTAAGGTCGTCGCTCATCGCGCTGTGGTGGACTATCTCGGAAAATACACAGCTCGCAAATGTATTCTACGATTATCAGGCAGCACTTAAAAAGAATTATGATTGATCCCTCTGTCAATAGGAATCGGTAGAACACGAAAGTGAAACGTGTCTTCACAGAAGCTGTTGCATGTTTGCTTCGTGAACTCATGGTCGGCTGCAGGGAAAGGCGCACGATTTGCGGGCCGGCGACCATGTTGCAGGTTTGTTGGCGAGCGCCGTCCTGTTGGCGAGTGGCTTCGGCGAAGGTGCGACCATTCTGGTCCGCCTCCCTAGCGGCTACGGCAGCCAATCGAGCTGCGACGCGCACAGCTGCAGGAATGCCAGTGGCAGAGTTCGCACCGTGCGCCGCGAACGCACGAAGGCGTTCTGCTTCACGCTGGCGTGTCTCTCGCCGGAGCAAAGCGAGATTCGCCCGGTGACGTTGTTGCCGTTCTGCGCCTTTTAGCGCAGCAGTTGTCTTAGGTGATGCCATCGCAAGCCAAGCAGTAGGCGATGCAAGCCGCAATCCTCAGGTGACGAGGCGCCATAGGCCAATCCGACGCTAACTGCCCACACGAGACCACAGAAGTACGTGAATTTGTCCGATCTTCGTGCTTGTGGATTTAGACGTTCTTGTGACTTTGTTTATTGCGCTTCATATGCCTTCGTTGCAGTAAATTTCCGAGCAATGTATACTTTTCGAAGTGCAGAAGACGCTGCGAACACGCGCAATCGCTACTAATTACAACGGTTCAGCTTGGCGAGGTGGGCAAATCGAAACGCGCCAAGCGTCTCAATGCACTGGCTTGCCCGCGATAAATTCGTAAGGGCGTTTTACGTCGCGTTTCGAGGCTTTCGTCCGTGGCGTAATGGTTTTAAAATCGGGCTTCTCTTTCAGAGTTCCTGTGTTCGAAATCCTGCCGTCGGACAATATTAATAATGTTTTTAAATGCGATGCATTTCTTGGCGAACATTTGCTACTTTGGCAGTATCTATCTATCTAGCCGCCTACGTCTTGGTGCTCTCATGGTCGCTTCGTTAACTTGGTATGTACCAAAACTGGCATACTATGACAAGAGTCTATGACGAACATAAATTATATGTCATGACATGCGTGTCATGTAGGTCATGAAACAGTCGCCCACGTAGTGGTGCTCTCAAGGTCATTTCGTTAACTTGGTAGGCTCCCCGCACATTGCGTCGCATAACATCGATTCACACAGGGCGTAGGATCTGCCGGCTTTTTATTTCAGTGGCTGCAGGGATATTGTGATATCCTTGTAACCACGTTGCGGATAACTATGTCCAATGTGTCCACGCTGGAGCGCCGGCACTCCTTATACCGTTATTAATATTGGACGCTGCAAGACAGCTTCGTCATTTCGCGCGTAATCTCACGTTGGCTAAATGGCAAACTCCGCACAACTCCAATCGTCGCTTCTGCAGCCTCGATAAGTCATTCGCGATTGCAGTTACCACCAAACTTCACGGAACAATGCAACACGATACTCTGTCAGGCGGGGCTCATTGTATAGCCTTCCCTAATTCATACAGCTATCGCATTAACATGGCTGACTCATTCTTCAGCGATCAGTGCACATGTGAAGAGACCATCGATCATCCCCTCCGCTAATGTTCCCGCTTCGACAAACGACGCCTTGATCATACTGGACTGGACTTGTGAATAATTTTACCTTACTCATTGAGAAAACGTCACAAATCTGTGGAACATAGTTCTTTCCATTCGTTAGAGAGAGAGAGAGAGAGAATAAACATCTTTAATATGTAAATGCAGCTTTGGAGAGGCGTCCTCATTCCAGAATGCCTTGAGCTCGGGCCGCGTCCTGGGCCCTCGCAATCAGCCGTTGCTTGTTCGTTAGATACTGGAATACTCAGAAGAAACTAGTGCGGTCTTGCAAACGGGATCGCAGAAGTCGTGCGGAAAAAATAGAACAGACAGTAAAGCCCAACTAATCCAACAACTAACTATTCTGCTGTGGTCATTTTTCTGTATTTACAGGTATACTATGTTTGGTTTGCTTAAAAGCGCTGAAGGTCAAATTAGGGCGTTCCATCAGCCAGCTCTTCAGAAAAGTACGTCAGCTGGTAAATATTCTGCGGAGAGCATAATGGACTACGCCAAAGCTGTCACCAGCGCTGTTTCGGTCGTTGTTTCGCATAGTACATCGATAAAGGGATCGTAAATGACAAGAAGTAAAGATTTCTCTTGGGGCACTTGCGAACCGCTGCGATTTGTAATTATTTGTGCCCCAATGTCATTGCTAGCCACTCACCCGTAGCACCACGTGTTGTTCTTCTAGTTACGACCTGCCTGTTTTGACAACACGTTACGTGATGACGCTATTCCATTGCTTCCTCGATATCATCGGTATAAGGATTACTTACATTGAAGTAAGTTTGTAATTTCCTAAATGACATTCCAAATAATCAATGATAACTGTGTAAACTTTTGAATATGAAAGGCGTCACGTGACCTGCGCATAGCTCTAAAACAGTAGACGAAAGACATTTCTCGTTGAACATGATCCCGTTACCATGGCTTCGCGTATCGAAGCTTGAAGAAAGCCACAAAAGCGCTGCTGTGATTCCTGAAGGCAACCGTACTGAGTGACGGCTTGCGATACAGTGCTAAGAATTTTCAGCACATTGGCGATACCAACACTGGCTTTGACCTCTTTCTCTTAATGTTGTCCTACTCTTTTTCCTTCCCCCAGTGCAGGGTAGCGAACCGGGATCAATCCTAGTTAACCTTCTTGCCCTTTGATTATCATTCTTTCTGTCTCTTTTTCTTTTTTTTTTGAACTTTTATAAGGGTGGCAAAAGAAACCATGCTATTCGGAAATTGTGCTTACCATCCGAAGTTGTAGAAGAAGACTGCTCAGTCCATCGAGTAGTGAGCGTTGAGGAGGGAGAAAAAAAAGAGAACCACAAATGATGAGTGTGCGAATGATGACCCTTGATGGAAGGGAAAGGGTATCAGCTCAAATATTATGTGGTACGTTAAGCGCACACCATAGATATACAGTGTCGAAATGAAAGGTAATCGGGTGCTTCGAAGTCCGAAAGCACCGGAATGTTGATCTGACTTATTTCCAATAATATTTGTCGACACTTCGAGCAGCGTCACTGTTGCGCCGCCATTAAAGAAAAAATAAGTAAACAGAAGACAAACAATAAGGGTTGTTGTACGGCGGTGAGTCTATGTCGGCACTTATGACGCTATAATGCGCCACCGCTATGATGACATGTTTTTACATTTATTGACATTATTGTGGCAAAACTAGTTGCGCGGGCTCTTCGAATCGTTTTCTTTGCTGATAATCACAATATCGTCTGCGCTGCTACTGTTTGTTTCAGTTTCTTTTAACCATTCTTTTCGTAACGAAGAAAACTAGGCAGCGGCGCATCTTCAAGCCAATTATCCCAAAACCACCGAATACCTTACTCAGACAAGAATAAAGAAGAAAAAGAAAGCAAATAAGAAGAAAATATTAGCACACAGCTAGACACGCGAACACAAGTCACAAGCACACAAATAGTGTCAATATACTGGCACAACCGGAAGTATGGTCCACTACTTGGGACAGTCACCCATTATACATCACTTGTGCGGAGTGATCATCCACACCCCTTGTGTGGGGCAGTGAGCAGGAGCCCTTTCGCGTGTGTACATATTTACTGCACATATATGTACTAGCACATAAGCCTGTCCGTGGTAAGGACAGTATACGACAACGACATGTAGACAATAAGAAGCAGAATGTTAAAGAAGGCAAAAAGACGTAATGTCACTCGTACGCAGCCCGTGAGATTAGTGTGCACAAAAATATCGTGAGAGGCACTGACGGCATGCCTCTGTTAGTTAGAGCGTAACCACGGTCCAAGCACTTTGCTCACTGCGAGGGGACGTCTGTTAAGGGTGTTCAAACGGGCACGCAGGCAAACCCGCCGCTAGGTCATATTGAGGGCGCGACTCTTGATCACGCCTTAACGATATCTTCAGCACCGGGCCACATAAAAGCTCATTTTCTACTCCCCTTCGTCCCTAACGTCAGCACACAGCTCAGCATCTTTCAAGCCGCGATCTTCGCAGTCCTGAAATTAATCAGCATCCGGAAGCCTTATACTGCACGACTCGGTACATTCGTAACCCACATAAACGCGTTCTTTCTCTATCTCTCTCTCTCTCTTTCTCATTCTCTCGTTGAAGCAATTCTTCCAAAAGCCGCACTCGCTCCCTTACATGACCCGCCAAGACGAGGCAATATGGTCGGTGCATGCGTTATACACAACCGCGCCGAGCATTGTGCGTCTAGCCCCGGACACTATATATGCGGAGTCCATTAGGGTCGCGTATCCATTCCGGCTTATAACGACCTCCTCGCAGGAGATCTTCTCTTATCTGTTTCCCCCTCTCCCCTGCTCATCGCTGTGGGAAGCCGTGCACGACCGAAAGCGGACGCCTGCTGCCCCAGCGGAGATGAATCGAGTTCGTGGCCAGAAGCAGCTGCCTTTGTTGTCGATCGTCCGCCGACACTGATTGCTTGTTCGCTCACTAGGATGTAGTGTAACGCTGTCTCTAGACTCTCGGGAACGGCAGTACCACGGTTTCTTTTTTTACCGCGGTAGAAACAGTTCGCTTCTGCGGCCTGATATAGGAGCTATACTGGAACCTCTACTTCAATTTAACCTCTGCTTTAATTCTGTGAACCTAAGGCTGTCTGCGAATAAGTTGTGATAGTTTTGCGTAACTCGCCTTTCTCGATGCCGCTGCAGTTTAATAACGTCGAGGGCCGCCTTCGGACCCAACGTAATTAGATTGTGGCGGTATAGTGATGGTGCTGGTACATGCGTGTACCGCGGTCGGCAATTGGTCCGCCTCAGCGCTGCTGTCCGGACTCGCTGGTCCGGTCAATCTGTTTCGAATTCTGTCGCGCATTTTCTATCATCTCGCGCTTGACCCCTGCGTTTACTTTGCTTCGTCCGAGAGTCTCGATCACGGTTTAGCAATCCAGTCTAACGTAGGTGTGGTTATTTTTTCCCTGGAGTTCCGTGTTGAGCGCCCGCTTCGCGTTTTGCGGAGCAACGCACAGACGTCCGTGACGAGCGTCGCTCAATCAGCCCCTATTACGCTAAGCTTCTGGAAGATGACCTTTTCTCTAACCGTAATCTCTGGCATAATGAGTAGATAACCGGAACTGCGCACTAGCACCGTCTCTCAAGCCGTCCTAGACTTAGGCTTAGAGGTTTGGTGTTATTTTTCTGTATTTTTTAAGAGGAAGAAGCGGGGGCGGAGGGGGGGGGGGGGGGGGAGAGGGGAAGCTCAGTTTTCTTTCTGTGTAGTCGAATAACATTATATTTCATGTCCGGGTTACTGTATGAATTGTTCCCCAATAATGGCGTTAGTTTTCCGAGATGAATATAATATATTGTTAGGATTACAATGCCACTGTCTTTAACATTGTGTAGACAAACGTCCGCGGCTTCTTAAAGCAGAGAGTCAATAGCAAAATCGGTTGTTCAAATTAGTGGGAAGCAAGGACACATTCAAAAGGCGAGAGCCACGGATTGACATAGTGAACCCTTTTCTGGCCATTGGGCTTACATGAATTGGCACAAGTATATTGCCTTCTGTCACCGCCTTCTATAAAGAAAAAAAAACAAGACTACAACGTCAAGCTACATCACCTTACAAGCATGCTTAGGAAACGGAGTGGTGGCTCGGTAGATTCAGCATATACTTCCTGCATTTTCTTCTCTCTCAACTTTAAACAGGCCAGCTTTGAAGTAGTTCATTAACTTTATAATCCCATATGCTTTCTGCAGCATTCTCACAGTTTGTATATGAATCACAGGTGCATTCTGTAATATCCCCGTCCACTTCGACGCGTCAAGTATACTCTTAATTGCCGAAAACGTCAGCAGCGATAATTTGGCGAAGAAAAAAGTTTATTTATAAGGGCCGAATTTTTCATTTTGTCAATTTTAGCGACCACACTACTGTGAAGCTACATCATTGTGACGTCATAAATTTTAGCGTATTTTGCAGTATTTCGGCTGTCCTTGCAACGTGGAAATAGACGCCACGCTCACACGCTTATCGCGCTCTCGTGCTATGCAATACGCCTCACAAATCTCCCCTTCAGTCTCTTGCGAATACTGTGGCAAAAGCCTGTTGCTGCAAACATCTGTTTCCGCATCGCGACTAGAAATAGAATGTCTACAACGAGTCTTGACATGCGCGCATGATTCAAGAGACGACTAGTTGATAGCCTAGTGGTTGTTCTGTCCTTCCTGTTCCCGTAAGCGTTCATTTAATCGTTCCAGTAGAAGAACGTCTTCTCTCAACCTGAACCAACTATACAGCCCAGATCGTTCTCCTTATGATGTTAGCTTGAGTGCATAGCGCTACACTGCCGCTCCTTGTAGTCACTGGATCTCTACGCACAATCCTGAGTGAAACACGCGGCCAGCACTGCACGCCAACCAGCGTCCGTGCCACCGAACAAGGCGAGTTCGTTGTGCGCGCTTTCTTCGTGATTCGGTCGCTACAGCTAGCGCCTCGTGGATGAGAGATCTTACGCGGCGCATATTACTCCATACGCGGACATCACGCGCGTACAGTACGTGCTATAGATAGATATATATGCGTATACCTCCGTTGTCCATGAAGTCCTGCGGGTCGTACGAGAAGCCTCCACTCTCGAGCGGGTTACCGCAGTGGGCGTGCTCGCCGGGCAGCTGCAGGTTGAAGATGGACCGAATGCCGTGGCTGTTCGGTAGTCCGGCCATCGTGTCCCGGAAACAAGATGCACGAGGGAGGTTGAGTACGTGCAGTAGAAGTTGAAGTAAGAAGGAAGATAATGATAATAATGCTAATAATGAAATGTACAATAAATGCGCCTACACAAATGTCGACTGCTGTGTGTCTCTGACTTCCCAGCCTGAAACACGCGAGGAATTATGTTCGATGCACGATGAATGTGGCGTGTGCACTGCCTTCAGCTGTTAGTCGCCGCCGCGGTGGTGTCGCAGCGACTGTGGAGATCTGCTGCTGCTCTGCACAAGGTCGCGGGTTGAATGAATGTGTATTTTTCCACGAAACAAGTACAATACAGTGTTGCGGTGAGTAAGTGAGAAACAAAAGCTGCTCATGGCACCTTGACTGGCCCCAAAAACGGAGAAACGTTCGAGCAGCAATGTGGAACAACAGATTTCATAAGAACTATTGAAAACTTTTTTTAAATGCGGTTATATAAATACGAGTACATTGATCACCTAGCTAATAAAGCCAGACATATTTGAATCACAAGTGAAGGAGACACAGTTGAGACGACAATGGCGATGACAGGTGTGTCTATAAAGAGAAGTGCGACACAGATGGATTATGGACAACGCATTTTATAAGTCGATGTTGCAGTGTGTATATGAAACGGACTTGCATGATTATATTTAACTCCATTATGATGCTATGCCAAGTGACAAACCAAGCGAAAAAAAAAGCCTACTTACATTTAAGGATTGTATGCATATTGCGTCAAAGTGTCACACCCATTCAGGCGGGTTGGCCAAGAGTACGCGCACACCCCACTCGCACATACAGAATGAATAAATCAAAGAAAAATCAAGTAAAGCAAAGAACCTGTTGAATCCAATGCACTATTTCATTGAGAAGTCGGTTTGCATTAGAGACCCCTGTTGCACTGACGCTATATGCCCAGGTTTTACGTAGTAATCTATTTCTGGCTTTATTACGCAGACCCCAAGTGAGCTTACTGTCATTATATTGCCGGTCAGCACAGACGGGTTATGTATAATCCAGTTTACTGATATTTTCATTTGACGCACGTGTAACTTTCGTATATGCGCAAATATATCCGTGGAGATACCCACAGACCCAGCAGCAGACAGCAGCCAAGCCAAGTACAGAAGAGTAGCCAAGGAAAGCCTCGGTTTAAAACGGCGCGAACAACAAAGCATACCGGAGCAACGAACAAAGATCTTGAGTGCTAACAACCGAAGCTTTATTGGAATGATTTACATATTGCCACACACGTAGCTCGCTTTTGCGAACCACGCCTCCACTACTCCCCAACTCTCCCGAGCGTACGGGTAGAACCACGGATATGGTTTGAGAAATAGTGCCCTACCAGGCCGCTGGCAATAAGTTCAGCGCAAATAAATTGTCTATTACAACTTACAGTGCGAGTACTCTCCAGCGGGGGAACACGTTGAAAGGCTTCGCCTGCGGCTATCTGATTCCGCTTGTTCGATTATTTCGTATAATTTGAGCCAGGATACGATCACATAACCCGCTCGCTTTCTTTGGAGAGACGATTGCACGGCAAGACATCCGCCGCAGACATAAAAAAAAAAGTATCACAAGCCGTAATGCTCGGCACGCACCCAAAAATCTGAGACGCAGATATGTCCTGGCGTAGACGATGGCGAGATATCGAGTACAATAGCCGCAGGCACGGAATCGAACTTCGACCCGCGTAACCTGCTCACGCAGTTGCACCTTGCCTCCGCCCTCCTAGAGTGTCGTGAATCTTTCAGAAATAAATAATAAAGTTATCGCTGAACACAGACGAAACACAAGTCTCCAAGTCCGGTCACTCATGCCCTTTCGACGCAAGCGATTAGGCAGCGGTTTCAAAACATTGGCGGCACACTCGGTGGAACTCCCGAAGAAGGAGTAAAGCAACCGCAAAGAAGTGAAAATAAGTGTCGGAAGAAAGTTTGAAACAAAGTGAAACAGATAGAAAACAACTGCGGAGATCGACCTGCTGACCTTCGCCCAAAGCCGCGACTGCTCCGGCGTGGCAAACACAGAAAGGTGGAGGCGTGGGGAGGGAGTGGACATCCTTGTTCCGTGCCGGCGACATTGATCGACTGGGAAAAAAGGCTACTGCCACGAGAGCGGCCGGCAAGACGAAGCGCGAGCTTCTATTGTTGTCGTATTTTTTATTTTTATTATTATTTTTTCTCCTCCAAGAAGCGACGGCGTGAGCTCACGAATGATGGCTCGGGCGAAAATTATCGACCAGCAAGCAGGCCTCGGCCGCCTAGTCCCAAAGTCACTTCCGATTACTGTGTTTCCTGCGAGGAAACCGACGGCGTCTAGCTCTCCCCCCTCCCCCCTTTCCGAACCGCCGAGTACCCCCCTTCTATTTCCCCCTTTCTCCCAATCCTCCTTACCTTCCTATCTTCAATCTACCTGCCAATTTTCCAGCGACAGGACCCGAGTTCAAGTAACCCCCCAACAAAGTCCTTCCTCGCCTCTTCACCGCGCTCAGAAAAACCACCATTTCATGCTGTCTTGAAAAAGGAGGGAGTGAGGGGGGGCAGTGCACAGAACACAACACAAGGAAGAAAGCGGGACGAAACAAACGACGTGTCGTATAAACCGATGATGACGCCGCCGCTGCTGCCCTTCGTCGTCATTGAATCGGGCACGCGCTCGGTCGACAGCATGCACTCACGAACGTGTTCTATCGATTCATCTGCCGGGATGGCCCCTGAGTGTGCTGCGTTCGAAGTTATATGTGTACGCATTGTTGCGACAGTCTCGGCGAGGCGCGTAACAGTCGTTAGTAATACTACTGCAAGGGGTGTAGAAGCGCCGCGTGTGCGTGATGGTGATAGAAAAGTCTATATCTTCGTGGAAGCGCACCTACAAATTCGTGCCGAAATTGCGTCAGGTACTAAGGGCTGTCACCCGCTTACTTGTCTCGGTTTCGTTATCATTTCGAGTATACCACCTGGCCTGACGCAGAGGTATGCACGCAAGAAAATGGGGGGGGTGATGCAAGAAACTGCACTGAATCGACCGTGTGCGCATTATGCAATGTCGCCTCTGCAAGGTATATAGTTGTGGGGTAAGTTTGTACATGTTAATGAATACGAAAATGCGGGCGTGGAGTAGGAACAATAGCAACGAAGCCGACAGAACGAGCGCTTACTTACGAGTGATATAAGTTACCCTCCGCCATGGTTGCTCAGTGGCTATGGTGTTGGGCTGCTGAGCACGAGGTCGCGGGATCGAATCCCGGCCACGGCGGCCGCATTTCGATGGAGGCGAAATGCGAAAACACCCGTGTACTTAGATTTAGGTGTATGTTAACGAAACCGAGGTGGTCGAAATTATTCCGGAGTCCTTCACTACGGCGTGCCTCATAATCAGATCGTGGTTTCGGCACGTGAAACCCCATAATTTAATAATTTTAGTCATGTAAGTTGTTTTCAACTACAGTCGATTTTATGTGGGGCGGGCAGACAGTTGTATCAATCAAAGATTAATTGAGCATAAAAGGTCCTTAACTGTAGGAACACCGTCTAACCTATCTTTGCACTGTCGCCGTTGTACATGCGCTCCAAAATTTGATGAAAGTATAGTTTATAGCTTTATTCAGACATACGAATAAAGAAGCGAGTCTTGTGGTCGAGGCTTAGCACATCAATAATAGTGTAGGTGCATGCGTAAGCCATCCTTCGACTATCTTGCATAAAGATGCACTGTCATGTCTAAACAGTTATCTTTCACGTAGGCCCGCGTGTGTCCCTGGTAGACGGCTGGCGCTGCCTCTCCTGAGTTTGCTCAGTTAAGTTTGATGGGCGGCTCTGTTATTACTGAGCATGCGCAGGTAAATTTTGTGTCGACCTTCTTTTCCGCCACTGTGCGACCTTTTAGTTGATAGTCTTCGTTTGTGTTGTTCGTTTCCCTCTACCTACGTCCGCGTATGCACGCCTACCTTTTTCTAACATGAATCCCTACCAATCACGTCCAGTTTTTGTTGTTCTAAACTAGTTCTTATTCCGTAAGGCACACACATATATTGCAACCTCGACATTCTGACATGCGCAGAAGCTACGGCGGATCGTCAGCACACGTGTAACTCTAATCACATTAGAGTTACACGAGTGAGTGAGTGAGTGAGTGAGTGAGTGAGTGAGTGAGTGAGTGAGTGAGTGAGTGAGTGAGTCCCCCCCCAAAAAAAGAAGGAAAAATGCCGAAAATAATGTTGAAAGGCTAGTCATAAAGCAAGCCATTCCCAACAGACCACAAGGAAACAAAATGTGCTTTAGGGAATACATTAAAGCGGTGTAAACATCCCGCTTTGCGCAATGAAGGAAGTGCCAAAGGACCACCGAGGGAAAGACGCCGGAGGAATGCATTAGAGCGGCGGCAACTTTGCTGCTGTAGTGGTGACTAAGCTTACCGCTAAGTACAACGTTGCTATTCGGGTTCTTGCACGTACAGGCAAGTTGGAAGCCGGCATCATTACGGAGTGCCATGCGCGCACAGCAAGTCTCGCCACGTGCCGTCTTGCCCGCTGATCGGGTCTATTGATTGCTCGAAGTTCTCGTGGCCTCCACTCGTATGTGCCGGAAGCGAAGCAGCCTTTCCGGACATGCTTCCCGCTGCTATTAAGGAGCGTCCGGCTCTTAACGGCGGGAAAATTATTTGCGGTATGATGTAAGACGGACTACATCGCATAATGACGTATATCACGTGCTTCCGCTTGCGAAGCTGAGGCAGAGTGAGTGAGTGAGTGAGTGAGTGAGTGAGTGAGTGAGTGAGTGAGTGAGTGAGTGAGTGAGTGAGTGAGTGAGTGAGTGAGTGAGTGAGTGAGTGAGTGAGTGAGTGAGTGAGTGAGTGAGTGAGTGAGTGAGTGAGTGAGTGAGTGAGTGAGTGAGTGAGTGAGTGAGTGATCTAGCAAATGTTTATCATTGTTCATAATATTGAGCATTGTTTATCGTTGATTGACTGTTATAGTAGATTAAGTGCTTGCAATCTAATCGTTTGTATACATGTACCAAGCAAAACACCGTGTTCGAAATTATTCGAGAAATTTGTGTGTGTGTGTGTGTGTGTGTGTGTGTGTGTGTGTGTGTGTGTGTGTGTGTGTGTGTGTGTGTGTGTGTGTGTGTGTGTGTGTGTGTGTGTGTGTGTGTGTGTGTGTGTGTGTGTGTGTGTGTGTGTGTGTGTGTGTGTGTGTGTGTGTGTGTGTGTGTGTGTGTGTGTGTGTGTGTGTGTGTGTGTGTGTGTGTGTGTGTGTGTGTGTGTGTGTGTGTGTGTGTGTGTGTGTGTGTGTGTGTGTGTGTGTGTGTGTGTGTGTGTGTGTGTGTGTGTGTGTGTGTGTGTGTGTGTGTGTGTGTGTGTGTGTGTGTGTGTGTGTGTGTGTGTGTGTGTGTGTGTGTGTGTGTGTGTGTGTGTGTGTGTGTGTGTGTAATGGCTGTGCTGTCGAAAACTTTTTTTCACTTAATTTCAGTTTAAAAGCATCTGCAGTTGTTAGTAACAAATCAGGGTCCCCAGGGGCTGAACAAACTCAGTTTGGCTTGCGGACAGCAGTGATCGTGCCGTAGTCGCATGCGCGTCCTACAAAACGCTGCACTTTTAGGGGCTCGATACCCTCAACGCATGGCCCCAACAGGAGTACTCACTCGTTGAACTGTTGGATGATGTTGTAGCGCAAGATGGCCTCCGTGTTCGGTCTCGCCATCGCCAGGATGTCGTCCGTGATCCTGGAAAGCAAAAGGCAACCAACATGAGTCAGCACTTGTTCATTATTAGCCACTTACAGTGAGTACAATAATTTTTGCAGTGCAATAGCAGATTATCTGTCTTCTTAGGCTCCTCACAAGAGCACATAGGATTGTCGGTTTTTTTCTATTTTGTACAAGAAGCAAGAGGCTGTGGCAATCCGAAGTTTATGAATTGTTTCTATTGAGTAGTCGATTTTCATAGGTATTGATGAATTGCATGTTACAGTCAATCGCTTATAATGTGAAGCTTTCCGCACTATTTTGGAACGAAGTTTCTCTGGACGTTCGACCACAGAGCTTTATTAAAACAAAACGCCCATCACTTAGGCGTAGTAGCGATACTACTTCATATTGGTGAGCCTTGCGCGCCGCCTCTTCGGCAAGGACATTTCCCGTAACTTCGTAATGACTTCTTAATGTTTATTGGTCAAGCCGGATTAATCATTCCTTTTCCAGAAGACATACAAAGTATAATCGCTTCTCTCATCGTGTTTGCGAACTTGCACCACATCATCGATTTGCATTCCGTGTGCAGCGAGATGTTGCATTGAGCAAGCAAACTGAGAAGAAAAAAAATTAAAACCTCATCATTGGTGGCATAAATATTTCCATACAAGACGTACCGAATTCATCGCGTAGTATACTATATACGGTAGCATTTCAGGCGATCATGATTACGAATGCCTCGGAAGTGTTCCAGCTGAATGCCCCTTCTACTCGCTACACACTGTATTCATGCATTATTCACGCAGCTCCCTCGGCGAATGGTGTGCAATCGATGTCTCAAAACAGGTCGTTTGTGCTTTTTTGCGCGAGGGTGTTTTTTGCTGTCGATAGCCTCACTTCGTTGAGCTCAGATGGAACGTATGCGTTTACGTTTATGTATGGAACGTATGCGCTTATGTATGCATTTCTTCTACGTATGCGTTTATATATCACTCATATGACGAGAGATATTTCTGGTTAACATCCCCGTCGTTGCTTTTATCTGTATACATAGGATGCTTTCCTCTTTTTTTTTTTTTTGAGTTAGCCCGGTGATGCCCAACGTATCGTATACGGTACGTTGAGTTTGATGCCGCTAAGTGCTGAATTAGGGGCCATCGCGACGGATGTGGAACATCCTTTCGACGGATGGCGTCGCGTAGTACGTGAACTTTATCAGCAGGCAGCTGACCAATAAACCCTAGTAAGCTACCTGAATGCTGCCCTCACTATAAAATTAACGCGATGGCCTGCGTCTGGCTGGCAAACACTCCCAGTGTTACACACATAAATACCCAAGAAATACCCAAAAATGTGGACGTTTGGGACAGACGCCGCCGTAAAACAATTGGTATAGCGCATCGCACGCGTAATCCCAAGGTTGTGGGTTCGGTTCTCACCGGCGGCCAGTTTCTTTTTTCGTCCACTTTCTCTTCCGTTTAGCTTATCATTTGTACACTTCAAATAAAAGTACAAATAACTTCTTCTATATGCTTTCCTTGGCTTCGTTATCAGTTGACTTCATATTGTAGTAATTTAAAAATTCGAGCCCCCTCGTTTCCCCTTCCTCTTAACGCTCGTCGAAATATGTAATGCAAGTGAATAAAAGCCTTTCATGAACCGACTATTTTATAAAGGTCATATCTGCGCAGCCGCAGTCATATCTGTGCAGACGAAGCCTCGCTCAACACCAGCCAACACAAGTCTTGCACACCCATGTACCGTCATTCCCATGGCGGCACAGCGCCCGTCAGGAAACTCGCATACACAGTGGCGCCAGTTTTTCCTCCTAGGTAATATTTCGAGAACCTAAATCCGCTACGCAAAGTTGCTCACCAGCTTAACACCTTAACCACAAACCAAAAGCACAGCATTAACCATAGCAAAAGCAGAACGAGACTGGCGACGCAACGGCATGACGTCGTATAGCAAAACTCAGATTGCTGAGCAGGCTACGCGCATGCGCGGCCGCGTCGTGTGCTCACCAATGAGAGTAGAGGCCAGTAATGGCGCAGTCCTGCGCCGGCCAATCAGCGCCCGCCTCGTACTTGCAGTGGGCGCCGCCGCAAAACACCTGACACTGGAACTCCCCTGGTGCGCTGCGTCGAATGCGCTCCGAGATCTTGGTGTAGCTGCGAGTCAAATAAAGTTAATTAATTAATTAATAATTAAAGATAAAGAAATGTTAACTTGCACTCGCATTACTTCACAGCCGTGCAGGCAGCGGCTGAAAGTTGTCTAATGAACGCAAAATAACGCATCATACACGTATTCATTAGTGTCCCTTAAATTAACTTGCAAGCTGAAAGAACTGATAATGATCTGCTATGACTATCTCGGCCGACTGAATTCCAAAGGTCTGATGGTTGAGATTCATTTTCTAGCTTTTTTTTTTTTCTTTTCCTAATGGAGCATTTGACTTATCATTAGGGAGCAAGCTGGCTGTGCTACAAACGTCGTTTATGTATTATTTACTTGTCGATAATATGAGCCTTTTCTGGGCTGCCACAGGGTGAGAGATGCGAACTCACAGCAAAACAATGATAATTAAGAATAATTATTTAGGCAACCAAACATTTCGATAGAAAGTGCAATAATTATTTTGACACTGAGGAGACATATTAAGGCTACATTTAGCTTTAAATTAACCAGCTACATAGCTATGGATAAGTAAACTTAAAGGTAGTTAATTAAATGTCTATAGTTATTTTAAGAAAGCTACATAGCTAAAGACAGCTTTAAATCTATATTGCAGAAATAACAGGTATAGAAACATTATTTTTGCTACTTCATCGCCATTAGAGCCCACTCATGTTCATACGGAAGCGTCGTTTGTTTGCCTGAACACATAAATGTATGTTCAACATCACGTGGCGGTTCCTCGCCCCCACATATCACCTTGACTGCCGCGCCATCTTTTGGGCGTTTGAAATGTGCAACACACTCATTTATCGTCGTCGGTGACGATGCAGAAGGCCGTCTCACATACTTATTTATTTATTTATTTATTTATTTATTTATTTATTTATTTATTTATTTATTTATTTATTTATTTATTTATTTATTTATTTATTTATTTATTTATTTGTCTTGTTTGCAACAAAAAAACGAAAAAGAAGCTAAAGGCCATATGGCCTGACGAATGCTCTTGCTCCTTACTCCTACAACAAATGGGCACGCAGACCCTAAGCAGCAAACAAATCGCACAGGCATGCCGAAATCAAGTCGAATATAGCGATACAGTGCAATATTTAAAAAAAAGAACATGTACTCAAAACTACAAAAATCCGACAGGGGACACTCAAGGTACACCTTCTTTCATGACACAACTGTATCTTGAATAGAAAAGAAAGAGAGAAGCAGAAAATCGAGGAGAGAAATACACAATTTATACTACGGCCTTCATTGACAGACTCAATATTGTTCGCAACGAGAAAATATTTATATGACTCATTCGAACCCTCCATAATTTCTTCATCATAATCATGTAGGCAATTTAGTAGTGAAGGTACCTCGTAACTGAGTAGTTGTTTTCCGTAATTCATTCTTATTTTTCGCATTCGCATATTGTGCCAACGGAACCTATAGTTGCATTAAAGGGTACATTCTTTATATACTGTGATTTGTTTGTTTAATGTATTGCATCAACTTGTGCATTGCGCTGCTCAGCACGAGGTTACGGGATCAAATCCCGGCCGCGGCGACCGCATCTCGATGGGGGGCGAAATACAAAAAAGCCCGTGTACTTAGATTTAGGTGCACGTTAAGGAACCCCAGGTGGTCCAAATTATTCCGGAGTCCCCCACTACGGCGTGCCTCATAATCAGATCGTGGATATGGACGTAAAGCCCCAGAATTTAGTTTAATTTTAATCAACCTTGTAGTAATACCTTCAACATAGAATATCTTAGTTAAAAACAGGCTGGTTCTAAAGTCTTGAATATGGCCATGATATCCCTCGAACGCACGTAAGATTCGTTTTTGCAGTATTGTCAGTTTATTATAGCTGTTTTCAAATGTAGGGGTGCACAGGCTAATATGCAATAGCTTAATCGAGAGTAAATAAATGCGTAGTATAAGGAACTTTTTGGCTATAGAGGAACGAGTGAACTCAGTCTGTATAAGCAGCCAACAGTTCTGCTTAGTTCCATAGAAATTTTGCCGATGAGTGTGTTCCAGGCCAAATCTTCCTAAAAACACACTCCGAGAAATTTGTGACATTTTACCTGCTCTATCGTCGCATCTTCAAAGAATAACTGTTTTACGATTATGTGGTTTATTAGTAGGATCTAATATCGTGTATATCATTTTGGAAGAATTCATTTGTAGCTTATTCTGTTGTAACTAGCAAGAGAGTTGTTTCAGGTAATTGTTAACTTTCAATTCCAGCTCTGTTATAGTTGTAGCTTTAAAGAATACATTAGTATCGTCTGCATACATAACTTATTGAGGAGACGTACACGGGGATGTCACAAACGTTTTAATATAAATTATAAGCAAAAGAGCTCCAAGAATTGATCGTTGTGGAGCACCCTTTGTGATTTCAGTGTAAGATGACACATCACTATTTATACTGACATTCTGATAACGATTGGTTAGGTAATGTCGTAAAAGTTCCAGAACGATACCTCGTACACCATACCGTTCCCGTTTTCGCGTTCATACATCGTGACATACGGAATGAAATGCTTTTCGGGGGTCCACAAATAAACCTAATGTCTGCATTATGTTTTCAATATTTGTTAGTACTTCATGTTTGACTTCAAGAAGAGTTGCTTCGCAAGATTTATTTATCTTGGAAACCACACTGGGCATGTCACTGATTACGTTATCTTAGTGAAATGCTTCTGTGATATAGCATTCAGGGCACTCTGGAACACCTTCGATAGAACAGGTAAAACAAATATCGGTCGGTAATGTGACATTAAATGTTGATCACCTTCGTTGTGAATTGGGCATACTCGTGCTACTTTCAGGCGATCTGAAAACGTACTGCTTTCGGACATTCTATTAATGATGTGAACTATGACAGGTGAAATTACATCTGCAATATATTTCATTGGTACTGGTTTAACATCATCATAATCTCCATACACATTGTTCTTGACTTTAAACAGTGGTTGCACAACTTCAGCAGATATGTAACAGGTGTAATCAAGACTGAGTTAGCAAGACTGAATTAGAGTTCAGGAGTGACTACAGCCTCTCTGCTATCGGGGTGCTGGGTAATGGAAACAAAATATTTAATTGAAAAAAAAATATTTTAAAAGAGTTGGTATACATATTAAAAGAAAGTAAAAAAATTAAAAGGAAGAAGTTGCAGTGAGTGACTGGTGAGATTAGAAAAGATTTTGATCGTAATTTTACCTCCTATCGCCGGTAATTAGGTAGCAATAAAATGTTCCGGACCAAAAGAAGGCAAACCTCGGACAATATTCAGAAGGAATTTCGTACGTTAGACCGGCATCGTAAGAACACTCTTTGGTCAAGCGTTGTAGCAACAATATTGTAGCAACAAAAAAAGCGTTCTAGCAAAACGACAAACAGTTTCTATTACCGAAAAGTTTATTCCTTAATTAGGCACCTGCGCCGAATTCACAAAGAAATTCGTACACACTACAGCCGTCTGCAGCACTACTACAGAATTACAGGTTCCGAGCAATCGCCGCAGTGAATATGTCGTCAGTCAGTGTGTCCAACCAACGATGGACAGTTTTCATGAACGAGCACTTTGCCAATTCGTCCAGCGTTCTCATCTTTCAAAAAAGAAAGGGGATGTCACACCTTTTTTCACGTCGATTACGAAGAATCTCTGCAAAAAAGAAAAAAAAAAAGAGCGAGAAAGAAGCGAGAAAGTTTATATTTTATACAAAAACGCTTGGTCGCTGATTACTTCGCCAAGCGAACCACCCGAGAAGAGGCGGTTTGTTTTCGCACTGAACGGGTGGGCTGTTACGTATACGTGTACGTTTCACACAAAAGAAGCGATAAAAGCAGGCGTGGAAACTCGACCTCGAAAATTGCTTTTCCCTCGCGACTCTCCCCAGTTCTTCGAACGAGTGAGCGCTACGGCGCACTTGGTCAGTTCCGCGCAGTGACCCGGATGCAGCAGCACTATGGCGGAATGAAACGCGAACGCTTTTTGTTGGCTTGCTTTCATACGTCGCGTTAGGAGACTTGAAAGGAGCTGAAGTGTTCAACTTTATACCGTAATTATTCTGTTCCATAACGCCAACAGAGGTCGTAGCTATAAGACTAGCATGGACGTGCGTTTTTTTTTTTTTTTTTTTTTTTTTTTAGCTATCCACTAACCACACACACACAGGGTAGACAGCCCACAGCAAGAGGTCCCCTAATATGTAAAAACATGGGGCTAATTCATTAAAAATAAAAAAAATTCTTGTTCGTAAGAACTCATTGCAATCTGCTGACCACTTTCACTGCTGTAAATAGTTCTAATGTACGTGGTGCTGGGTGAATAGAGACCGTAAATCGTGCCAGCAACGGGGTCGTTCAACATGTATGTGCGAAATTGATTGATTGATTGATTGATTGATTGATTGATTGATTGATTGATTGATTGATTGATTGATTGATTGGTATTAGCAGCCTTAAGGCTTAGCTACGAGAAATTTCGTAAAGGGTGGAGGGTGCATTTTGTACCTATATGAATTTTAGCCGCCAAAGCGCGGAGCCGAACCCTGGCGCTGATCTCGGTTTTAAACCATTCAATCTTTAGCGTCGCATTCTGAGCGGTCAGAACGCCCCGTCCAATACGTACCTATGCGTAAATAACGCAGCTGCTGCAGCATCACGCTGTTCTCCAGTTGGCACATCAAAACGTCGCCAGCATTGCGCGCTCTTTTTTTACGAAGCGCGGACATGGTCTCCAACTCCCATGTGGCCCAGTTGTTAGGTCACTGCGATGACGTCACTATTATTAGTGTGCCTGAACGCTCGATTATTTTTTTGCTTCTTGCGCTCGCGCGCAGTTGACGGGTGGCCATTTCTCCGGGTTGCGCCCTCTGTATACCACTGCATGCTCCTTTAGTGAACAACCCAGTGCGCGGGGGCGAAAAGAGAAAGGAAGAGAGAGAAAAAAAATTGCGTGGGTGAGCCCGACCTAGGAAAAAAAAAGGAAAACACGCGCGCGCGTAAAACAACACGTGCACTCGCCATGCCTGGCTTCCTCGCGAGGTCCTGCACAATGCATGCGGGGTGATCTGGACAGTTGCGAAAACGGCGTTGTTTAATAAGCGGCCCGCGTTGAATGTTTTAACTGCGCCGAGAGGCATGCCGGCCGCTTCGAAGCTGTCTCGACCACGCCCCCTTATTTCGCCTCGCTTTGCGTGTGTGTGTGTGTTGGAAGTAGAGGTTGGGTGAAATGTCCGGAGAGGTAAGTAGGTTGCATATTATCAGAAGGACCGAGCGCGCTGCGCCGATATCCGCCCACTAATTAAAATTGTCTGCGCGGAGAAAGTCGAGTCCAGAGGGCGGCGAAGAGGAATAAAAATGGGGAAGTGTACCGAATGTGGTGGGAGAGTGTCGTGTGCCGTACTATTGCGATGATAAGCCCCTCCATTTGATTCTCCATTTTGATTCCCCCTTTTTTTATTATTATTGTTTAATTAACTGCGCCGTTCAACGTGTCGAAACTGACGGAGTATACGGGGGGAGCTCCAAATACATTTTCACCACCATGGGATTTTTAACCGTGCACCCAAAGCAAGATATATTAAATTTTTTATCCTTGTTTTTTGTTATTTGCTTATTTATTCCGCCTCTCACCGAAACGCGATTGCCGCGGCCGGGTATCGAACCTGTAACCTTGCGCACAGCAGCGCAACGCCACAGCTACTCGGGCAACGCGGCGTATTTGTGTGTGTGTGGTGTGTGTTGTGTTGGTGTGTGTGTGTGTGTGGTGTGTGTGTGTGTGTGTGTGTGTGTGTGTGTGTGGTGATGGTGTGTGTTGGTGTGTGTGTGATGTGGTGTGTGTGTGTGTGGGGTGTTGTGTGTGGGTGTGTGTGGTGTGTGGTGTGTGTGTGTGTTGTGTGTGTGTGTGTGTGTGTGTGTGTGTGTGTGTGTGTGTGTGGTGTGTGTGTGTGTGTGTGTGTGTGTGTGTGTGTGTGTGTGTGTGTGTGTGTGTGTGTGTGTGTGTGTGTGTGTGTGTGTGTGTGTGTGTGTGTGTGTGTGTGTGTGTGTGTGTGTGTGTGTGTGTGTGGTGTGTGTGTGTGTGTGTGTGTGTGTGTGTGTGTGTGTGTGTGTGTGTTCTTTTTCTTTTTTTTCAGGAGGCCACTCGCGCTGAAATCGGGATAAGTAGTGGGATTTTCTTACTTCTGCAGGGGGGCTCCAGAACGAGCTAACGAGGCCGATACTTCTGTCGGGCTCAGACCGTGGAACCTATAATTTCTGTTTTATCTGCCCATTGTGTTGCATATAAGGTCAAACAACAGCGATTCCCGCTGCTGTCTTTCCTTTCTACGCTTTTTGATGGCGTTTTTTTTAAGCAAAGTCGGAGGAACCGTTTCGCGATCTGGCTTTTGTTTGTCGACGAAGTAAGCATGAAGAAGGAACGACACAAGCGTGGTTCCACAATCTGTTCGTCATCGCCGTGAGCACCATGCTGCGTTGTTCTTCCTTAAACTACAGCGCTAATGTCAACGAAACCCGCGCGTTGAAGCAAAGAAGCGCAACACACGGCTCCCGTGCTATAGCTGTGCTCGACGAATGGCATACAAGTGCCCCCCTCAGCCAGCACAAGCATTTTTAAATTGTCGGCCGTTTCGACCCGCTGCGAGGTATACTTAGCGTTTGCAATAGAGGGCACGTCGCGGATTTCTTGGTCGTTGATTGTCAACAGGCAACTTTTTGGTTCCATTACGTGGCACTGCTATAGATGTTGTAGCCGCGTGTCAAGTCCTGCGCTTCGATGTTCTACGGAGGAGCTGATGCGTGCCCCTCCTCAGAGACGGGAACCGAGTGCTCGTGTGAGGACGTACTTCCGGTCCAGGTCCAAGCATCGAAAAAAAAAAAACTGTTGGGCGCACGCAGTGGGGGTAAGGCTTTTGTTTGTAAATGAGCAATTTGGAAGGTTGTGGTGTGGTGATTCAGAGTGTCTTCCCCTTTTGTTCCTTTCTTAATGACGCAGCCACTTTGCTCGTCCCCTGCCCTCGCTCCTACGGTGTGAGAGCGGAGGAAGGAGCGCAATGACGTAATACGTAATGCATTTGGTGCGTCCAATTAGAGTAACGGTGACGAAACGCGCCTAGTTTTCTGTTTCTCTCTCATCCTCGTTCGCCTCCTCTGTTCATTGCGTGTTTGTGACGCGCTCCCTTCCCATCTCCTTATTTTGTTTTCTGTTCTTTTTTTTTTTTTGTTAAGTGTACTTAAGGAGAGGCTACCTGGGTAGTTGTGCTCATAATATGCGTAACAGACATGACGTTCAGAAGAAAAAAAAATGAAGCTTGGGCATTTACGTTGACAGATGGCACGTGCTTTTAGTAAAATGTAGATGTTCACACAGTAGTGAATATTCACGCAACATAAATGTTCGTACGTAGGGAAGGCACGAAGAGGACTTGACTGCCTCTTGGGCCTGATGATCGGCGGCGACAGTGTTCGAACAGTGCCTTTACGGTCACTGGACGATCCTCTAGTCGCACTCGCGTACCGTCGTACTCGGACACAAGGGTAACGGAAAACACGAAAACACAAGGAAGCACGTGCAAAACGAATATCCGTAATTTAAAACGCTCTTGATTGTGCGTTATTCTTTGTCGTTATCCGTATACGAGGGTTTCGGCAAAGCTACGGTGCTTTGGATATACGACTACCATTACTAGGGATAATTTTGGGTCCATGGCCGTCAGAAAACATTGCGACACATCACGACACGCGCTGTAGTACAATGCTCGGAGGAATCAGAAATATCGAAAAACGTCACTCTCTCTCCCATTTTATTTCTCCGCTATGTGTTAGAGCCAAATGCGCTCGACAATTTACTGAACGAGCAGCAAGGTACAAACTGTTTCCTGTCATCGGACCGTCCGAGTGACGTAATCCGGCGGCGATCGCGTGAAATGCGCGTCATGAGGTTGCGCGAGCTCATTTTCTGCAACTGAAAAAAAGTAAAAACTCCGGCAGGACTCATCTCACGACGATTGCCGACGGTAATGCGATTATCATTCAAGCAATGTAGCGATGCACCGTTGGTTCGGCTGTATGCGACAAGCACCGTGCGGAATCGGGCCAATTTGCTATGACATTTCATTGCCAAGGTCGGCCGGGAGCGCGACGCCATGACAACGACTGTTGGAGGACGACGGAATGACAAAAGGTGGAATGACGTCGATGGATCATGGAACGACGGCACGACGACGGTGAGATGATTCTGAACTGATGACAATGGCACATCGACGAGAGCGTAACGACGTCAGTATGAGTGACAGTGGAATGAAGACGAGTGTATCACGATGGCTACTGTATGGCGGCGATTGCGTGACGACGACGGTATGACGGCGACCGAACGATGAAGGAACGATGACGATCGAAAGACCACGACGGCATAACAATGACGGTACGGCAATAAATGCATGACCTTGACTGTCTGACGACGACGCAGTGTAGACGATGGCATTGCAACGGTGGCATAATCGCGATTGAATGACGATAGCATGATTACGATAGTATGAGAAAAAGAAATGACGTCAGTGGCACGGCGAAGGGGATATGACGACGACGGCAAGACGGCAATGTCAATTCTCGGAGTGACTCGACCCACCACGAGGGCAGCACGACAACAAACGCATACCAAGTGGCTCAACCTAGCAGACAACTTGGGCCACTCAGTCGGCGTAAGAGGATGGATGGATGGATTGATTGATTGATTGATTGATTGATTGATTGATTGATTGATTGATTGAGTGTATTTTTTCTTTGGGGGGCGGGAACTAGTCAAGCTGTGTGTTTCAGCTTTTTTCCCTTACTTCCCCCATCACGTTGATGGAAAAAAATAAAGGTTATTATTATATTATATTATTATTATGAATGGATGGATGGATAGGATGGATGGATTCGATGGATTAGATGGATGCATGGATGCATGCATGGATTGATGCATGCATGGATGCATGCATGGATGCATGCATGCATGGATGGGTGGATGGATAGATGGTTGGATGGATGGGATTGGATTGGATGGATTGGTTTGGATGGCTTGGATGGATGGATTGAATTGGATGGATTTGGAAGGTACACCTCCATGGCGTGATCGAGGTGGAAATGGTAGCAGTAGCGGTAGCAGGCAGCTAGCCTGCTACCAGGCAGCCATGACTGGTCGCGACATCTTGTGACAAGATGTTTAACTAGAATGCGTTATAAATATTCTGCGCGACTTCTTTTGTCGGAAGAAAAGTCTACCTATCTTCTTGGTGGTTAAAACTGCAGTTGACGCATTCGCCACAGTGCAATGAGTACAACGTGTCTTCGATGATGTAAATCATGTTTCAAGCGTTTGCATGAGCATTCGTCCATGAAGAGCTGGTCTGAAAACCTGCTTTAAATGTACGTTGCAGCTTTCTTGAGCTGCACCGTGTACTTTCGCCTCAAAACAGTGCCACTGATAGGGTTCGGTGCGCATTGAAGACGCTCTATAGTCTTCATGTGGAACACTATTATGGACCAGACACACTAGGTGCCTGCTATCATGTCTGCTTGTTGTGTGCATGTGCATACAGTGGAATCTAGTTGATACAATATTCACGGAAACCGGACAATAAAGCGTATCATCCGATCATCGTATTAAGCAAAGCAAGCTCCAAAAAGTATGAAAATAGGCGTACTCGAGGACAAACTCAATAGCAAAGGTTCGTGTACGTGGCGTTGAAAGATATTCATCACTCGGCGCCACACAAACCGCAGCCAGCGCACTTTTATTCAGCAAAGTTCAAATAGCTCGTCAGTTTTGCGCTGAACTGTCTTGCTTTCAATATCAGTAAAAAGTTTTCGTGGAAGTTAAAAAATGCAACCGCCACTTTCTCACTCAACTGAGCAGCGGCTCACCGCCAGCCGGTGGGGCCGCACTGCCGCAGCAACGTTTTAGCCCCGGCGGTGCGCCGCGTGCGTTCTTTCTCCAGTGTGGCTGTGGCTTAACACGTTCTTCGTGGGTCTTTAATTGGAATGTTATTTAAGATTGTATAATGGAATATAAAGCTATTATATTTAAAATACCACAAAAAGCCCACTTCTGCAATCGTATTATCCAATTTAAGGCGAAAACGTGATCGTGATAACTGTATGAGAGAGAGAGAGAAATGAGATGCGAAAGGCAGGGAGGTTAACCGGAAGGTATCCAGTTAGCTGCCCTGCGTTGGGTCAAGGTTAGGGGACGTTGGCCGGGAAAATCATATATACCGAAGAACTTCTTATGCAGGATCGTATCAACCAGATTCCATTGTATACGTATGAATGTGTCGTTTAATGCATTGCCCTTGTGGCATGGACTGCGGCATGATATAGGTGCATCGCCAGGCAAACTTATCCGGCATTCATTAAGTGACGCATCTCGCTCTCGTCACTGCGGCAACACAAAACCTTATTGGAATAAGTTATGCCCAGCTTGGTTTACTAGAGCCTGACAAGAAGCCGGAAGCGGAAAATGTTATTCCGGAATACGTTTAGGCGCCGCCTTTAACAACGGCAAGCCTCTTACGCCAGGCGGAACACTCTCTAATGAGACACTCATATTAAGAACAGCGCAAAAAAAAAAAAAAAAACACATGGATTGGAAAGAAGACGAGACGTCGTCGTCTTTTCATTTATGTGTTTGCGCTGTTCTTAAGATGAATCTTAACCAACTCGCTCAAACGTCTCCTCTCCTGATCTCTAATGAGAACTTCACGCAAGGGGTCGGGTTCGGCGGCACCAGTATCTAGAAGGTGGCTGGCTGTAACCGCGTAAACGCGGTATACCTAACTTGGCAAGGCCAGTACGTTCATGCGCATGTGCGTGCGTGCGCCTCTCTATACGTACGACACCAGACGCTAGCGGTGCGCTAACCGCAGACGTGCGGTGGGTGCCGAATGCTATGCGGGGAAGCCGACCGCAGCGGCGGTGACCGTGGCGAGAAAGACTACGAAGAGCGAATGGCAAAGGAGGAGGGAAGCCTTGCCCAACTATAAACCACTCGATGGATGGGTACTGGTTGTCGCAGGCTTGGGCGACCTTGGTGCCGAATGCAAAAAAAAAAAAAAAAGGGAAAGCCGGGAAGCGGGCGTTTGTTGGCCAGATTATTGGAGCTACGTTTTCGTTGGTGCTCAAGCGTGTTGAACTATAACGCTCACGAGTGCGTTGTTGTCTGACACTGGCACGCGTGCGGTCTCGCGGAAGAAATATGCCCGTCACGGCGATCTAGTTCGTACTATAACCGTCGAGAGAGAGAGAGAGAGAGAAAACATATCCGTTGATTCTGCATGCAGAGATTTCCGCAAACAAAAGCCATCGCGGCGATGTAAGCTGTGCAACCGTTAAGGCTTCACACGTTTCAAGCAAATTTGGAGCCGATAAGGAATAAGAAAGAACTAGAACTCTCAATTGAGCTAGCTGGCGCATATTTTTGATCAAGTTGAGCGTGCGGAAAACGACCGTTAAGCGCCTGCTCCTGAGCAAAAGTATAGAGACCGTGGATTTCACAACAAAGTGCTTTTCTTCTATGTCTGTGAATGAATGTAACTTGAATTAGAGGACTGCAGTTGCGAACTTTTCGGTGCATTCGTCGCTGTCAGTTTGTGGGTCTGAATAACGAGTAAATTAAGGTTTTTTTCGGATAGCCTGTGGTCTGTATATACTTTTGCTCAAGAGTGTACATTTGTCCCGTGGCTGTTTGTATGTGTATAGCAATGGTTTCCTTCATGCTAAACTTAGCATAAAAGTAAGAGAGACATTAGTTAAAAGGAAAAGTTTCCCAAGAACATCGTCGTGGTGTACAAATATTGCATAGAAGTGAGGAACTCCTGGCGAAGAAGTATTAAAATTCCTAAATTTCAAGACGCTTAAGTGGCGACAATCAGCTGGCTGACTAAAATGATAAGTGATGACTTAGTTCGAAAAAAAAAACTAGATTCGAGGAATGGTTGAGGTCCCGTAAATTGCAATCAGGGTGTATAAAAAGCAAGGCTCTGGAGGTTTTGGCGCGCAGTGAAGAGATAGGAAAGATACACCATCAGTTGTGGAAATGACCATTGGCTGCTCACCCTAGGTAACGAGGTTGCCCTGAAAAAATGGTGACAAGGTAGTTTTCAGGAATATTTCAACTTCAAGAAGCTGACGAAGGGAGCGACTGATAAGGCCAAGTAGATTAACAGCGTTATAGTGCATGTGCAGACGTGGCTGAGAGCGAGATGACGTCGTACCGACGTCGTTACAAAATCACGTGATCAACAGTGGTCGAACAAGCAATGTAGCTAGAGCCAACGTTTCGACAAGTCGACTTGTCATCATCAGCGTCTGTTTGGGCAGGGAGAGAGGATAGCACAGAGGATAGTGTATACGATGGCCATTATTTGTATATTTCGCCGTCAGTGTCAAAGAAACAAACGGATAACTCTGGAGCTGTCAGTCAGTGCGCAAACGACTGTCACCCACCAACAGTACTACTTGCGCAAGCGTGGAGAATGATTTCTTCAGCGTTGCGAGTCACGTTTCCGCTGCTGCCCATAACGACATTCGTGCTTTCGTTATGGCCCTGTGGGCCTCTTGGCTATTCCACAGATGGCTCCGCCTTCTGTGATTGGCTTGGCTTTTTTCTTTATCTGCTTGGGGACAGAGTAATTCCAGGCTACCGAAATGGCATTTATTACAGACTCGATAAGAACGCAAAAAACCAACGGGGCGAGCCACTCCGCCGCTTGACGTCTTTCCATACGAACCACAGAACGGGCGAAGTCTAGAGCTTTGCTGTCACTTTTTTTTTTCGCACTTGCACTGCAGGCACGTGATATTTAAATGACACTCTATAGCGTTTCCGCTTTGCGTGATATGCAGTACGTACGTCACCTTGATAAGCTACCGCGAGATACCATTCACCCGCCGTGGTTGCTCAGTGGCTATGGTGTTGGGCTGCTGAGCACGAGGTCGCGGGATCGAATCCCGGCCACGGCAGCCGCATTTCGATGGGGGCGAAATGCGAAAACACCCGTGTACTTAGATTTAGGTGCACGTTAAAGAACCCCAGGTGGTCTAAATTCCGGAGTCCCCCACTACGGCGTGCCTCATAATCAGATCGTGGTTTTGGCACGTAAAACCCCATAATTCAATTCAACCATTTGCCCTCTGGCACACACAGTCTCGTTAGCTGAGTGGAATACCGCACATAGCCGTGCCAGGCTGCACAGACTTAGCTGGAACGCTGACCTCTGCCCGGACTGCAGCGACACGAGGCATCTCTTCAGTGTCGGCTGTGGTTGGGAGTTGCAACAGGAGTGCTAATTCAGCTCTAATTGAAACGGCTGACAGTCCTGCATGTGACCTCTGCGGCTGCGAGGAGAATATTGACCACCTTCTGTGCCACTGTTCTGGATTTGACACGCAAAGACAATCAATGTCCAATTCATTGAGGCGACTCAGATGGTCGTCCACAGAGCGTACGGACGCTACTGGAACGCAGTCTTCACCGATCGTCAGCCAGAAGAAGCGATTTCGTGCTTTTTAAGAACGACTGGCTTGCACGGGAGCCTTTGACTGCGCGGTGCTGTCCACGCACGTGCACACATTCACTGAATTCCTCTCTATCTCTTTACCTCTCCCTTCTTTATATTCGCATTTTCCCTTCCCCTAGTGTAGGGTAGCCGATCGGACAATTTTGTCGTTAACATCTGTGCATTCTCGCTTTTTTTTTCTCTCAGTCTCCCATTGCGCATGAGCGTGTTATACCGCGCACTACCGCGGCAGATACGGCCGGGTAACCTGGATTGCGTGACAAGACAGTTCATAGGCCGTTAGCATCCGTCCACATTCGCCCTTCCTACTTGTACGAGGGACTACACTTGCACAGCATAGATTATTTTGCGACATTGTAATATTTAACTGTATCTGTACAGTTAAACTAATATGTAAAACCAGTGTAAACCATAAGTCATTGCATGCTGTAGGCCTCTATTCGCGTCTCGCAAGTTATCTGATTAGTCAAGATTATTCCGCTATACAATCGGCGTCAACATTCGAGAAAGTTTCGATATATGAAGGCGTGTCTTGCGCCAAGCGATAACATTGTAAAAGCTGCCAGCCGGTGAAAAACATATCTTGGAAAAAAAAGTTTAACAATGCACACGTCTTAAAGTACCGGTTCATAGTATAACCATCTCTCGGCTTTTACACAGATTTGAAATATGCGTTTGTGTAATGAATACATTACTAGTTGGCATTAACTTGGTATGCAAATATGTTTTATCGCCTTCTTATTTCCAAACAACGTCACTTTTCAAATCATCTCACGTTCATCGTGTTTCTCCTCTTAATTTTTTAAGTTTGTGACATTTAGGTTATTGCGCGCGGTTGCCTCTTTCAATGTCATGTGAATATAAAACATGGGAATTATTGTCATTTCAGCGCAACCACAACAACATTTATTGAATACAAAAGCGCATTGTGAATGCTTGTGCGTTTGCTTCTTCACCGGTGAATTACGTGTTGTTAGAATGAAATGATACAATTAAAATTACCCCGCCGTTGATGCTCAGTGGCCACATGGCGTCCTGCTGGTGGGCACGAGGTCGTGCGTTCGAGTCCTGGTCGAGGCGGCCTCATTCCGATGGGGCGCTGAATGCAGTAACGTTTGGGTACCGCGCTTTCAATGGACGTCAAGGGCCCCTCACCAGGACTTAGGCATTGCAACGTGGCAAGCGTGGCACGTAGATCACGCGGGTGGCAATCACGTCATCAAAAACCAAGCGGCGGCGCAGCGCGAAAAGCGCTGAAATCTTGAAACAGAGGCCCGCGCCCCCCTTCCTCTCGAGGGAACCTGGCTTCATACCGGAGAGTCAACGTCCCACGCGCAGATGCCTCTACGTAAGACGCACTGCCTGCAACGTCACCGATTATGGCACGTGACCTCGGTAACTCGTTCAATACAGAAGGCGCAATAGCTCCATTGGGAGTGTGCCGCGGAGCAAAGACAAGTAAGACACGTAAAAACAAAGGAGGCGTAAAAGGCAGGGAAGAAAATGGGAGGACGCTTAAGCTTCGCCTTTAAGAGTGGAACGCGATAGCGTAATCGGGCCCCGTTCGCGTCGCATTTTCTTTTATGAGTAAGCTTCACTACAACACAGAACGTGGGAAAGCCAGCTTACAAAGATCATGCTTACATCGATCCCCTTAAAGTCGGCTTCACTTTTAAACAGAAATGCATTGCTGGGAAGACATTTTTCCAGGGGCAATATAAGTCGTCTTAAACTAAAATATGAAGGCCCTAAGGCCTTGTTTTAGTATTTTATTAATTGTTTGCTATTTCCCCGACGCGCGCGCGTGTCCAAAACGCATTAGGCAGGCTAAGTCCCAATTTGACCTGCTGAGGATGCGAGCGCCATCTGGATAGGATTTTCGCAAGTAAACTACCCGAATGCGCCGCTGTTGGTATGGTAGAAACGCTGGAAAAGGGATTTGTGTTTGAGTATCCTCGTAACAGAATTAAGTTTTCTCGTACATTCAAATTACAATCCGACGCCAGCATGTCTGTAGGTTGTGGTTAAGTCGTACTTTACCATTTTTCTGTGAGAAATTCAATTTTGTTCATTAACACATTGCGCCATGCGGAGGGCCTGCGCGGTCGGGGTGGTTCGGGGTGATTGTCTCCGCCACAGACGCCGGCGCTTACGCCGACACCGGATTTTCTACGACACGGGTCCCTTAACGCTATCGCGTTAAAAAGGCGCTTGACGGACGCTAGTCCAAGTAGGTGAGAGTTGGCAGTGAAGCTTGCCTCCTGGAAGAATGAAAACGCGACAATTAAATGTCTATTTTCTCCTCTAATAATCAACCAGTTTAAAAACTGCTATGGTAAGACACGCCCTAGACGGCGTCCGACAACTTGCTGTGTACAGGTATAACTGAAATTTGAAATGAGGCCTCGTGAGGGGCCCTTTAAAGAACCCCGAGTGGTCAATATTATTCTGGAGACCTCCACTACGGTGTCACTCATAACCAACTGCGCAGTTTCGAGACGTTAAATGCAATATTTGATTACAGATAAATGAAATGAGGATTAATTCTGGGGTGATAGTGACGGTGGTCCAAGAGGGCTTAGCCACACAGCCTGGGTCGCGACCACAGCTCCGGCTCAGTGCCTCTTGCTGAGTTTCTAAAGACTTGTCACCTTGTTTGTGTCAGTTCACTGCTTTCTCGCAGGAATTTCAGTGCAGTTTTAATCTCCTTCCACTTAGTTCTTGCTACGTGTGGAGTGACTTTGCAAATATTTACAATTACCTTAAAGGAACGGCGTGTCACATAAAATAACAAAGTAAATGGAACCCCGTTTCATGTACTCGAACCTATCACTTTTTTAATACAAAAAAAATCATTGACTACATTAATTCAAGGCGTCTCTTATATATATATATATATATATATATATATATATATATATATATATATACAGGGTGTTTCAGCGAACACTTTCAAAAATTCTTAAAGGTTGCCTGTGGCAAATAGCACAATTCTCGTTAATGAGCTGGTCTACTCGAAGAGGCGGACATTACTGAATACGTCAATGCATACGCCAATGCATTTCTTCGCAAAGTTCGGGAATTAATATCTCAAAACTGGTGTCATCCTCAGAATTAATTTGAAGTGGATCCGTCTTGCGAACTACACGGCTACAATTTGTAAATTGCAATATGGACCATCAGGTAATTAGCTAAAAACTTAATTATTAATTTTTGGCAATTAGTTGATTATGCATTTCAATTTCTTGTGCAAGTAATGTCCGCCTCTTCGAGTAGATCAGCTCATTAACTAGAATTGGGCTATCAGCAGCAGGCAACGTTAAATAAATTTTGAAAGTGTTCGCTGAAACACCCTGTATATGTGTGTGCCCAGTAAAATTGTAGTGCAGGTGTGCCGCTTTTCACGGTGATCTGTACTGCTAGCAGATGTTACAGCTAGAAATGGAATACAAAGTGAGACAATCGGGGCATCACAGACCGACGGTGTAGACTCAGACACGGCTAAGCGTACTCTTCTATGTGGCGTGAAACACGCAACGCCATTCGAACGTGCATATAGTCACAACATACGAATAAACAGAAAACGAAGCCAGTGAACTGTCTGTCATTTCGTTTGGTTGTGACTAACCAACAATTGATGCCCTCGGATCCATTTATTCTTCTCCAACGTACACATATAGCGCGAAAAAGCAAATAACGATGTAACCACTATCGAGCAACGGTACTTGGAAAGAACCTTAAGAAGCGCGTATTGCGACACGGACGAACAAAGGCTCGTACACACACATACACACAGGTACTTCTTCGGGTGGAAGAAGCGCCTGTGTGTGTGTGTTTATATATGTACCTTTTTTTTTTTTTTTTCTTCCGTGTCCAGGGGCGGTATTCTGTAAGAGTCTACTTAGTGGACTGTCCATTTCGGCTGTCTCTGATTGGCTGCTGCTTCACGAGCAGGAAGGAGACTGGCTGGCACCTTCCTGCTCGTCAAGCAGCAGCCAATCAGAGACAGCCGAAATGGACCGTCCACTAAGCAAACTCTTACAGAATACCGCCCCAGTTCGCAGTTTTAACGTTCTTGTCGGTTACTAACATACCCAAACTGCCACACTAGAGTACTTGGAAAGCTTCACCGAAACGCAAGCAATGCAAGTACCAGTTCGTCACGCACAAATAGCTTGTCGTCAATAAATCCCTCCGTCGACCCGAAATTACCGCGAAGATAAACAAACCGCGTCCCTTTTATTCCTCATTCCGGCCGGGTCTCCTACGCTAAGCACATCGTTCATTACGAGGTACCGTTGAGCAAACGTGCTTGAGCAATGCCGCCGCACACGCCGTCGCCCTCGAACCCCTCCCCCCCTCCACCCACCCCTGTCGAATAGCGTCGCAATAAACTAAGAACAACAAGAGCAAAAAAAGGAGGAAAACCTAATTAGTGACACTCTCCGTGCATGCATTACTCGATGCGCTTCGCTCCGTGACCGAACGCGGTCGCCATCTCATTTCCTTCAAAAAGCTCGCCGCCAGAATCTACCCGGGTGAGAGAGCGTGTACGCAAACGGCGTCGTGTCCGAGGTCGGAGTAGACCAGAATCGCCACGCTCGCGAGCCGCCGCCGCCAAGCGCAAGCTCCCCTCCCTGGCATCATCGTCTCAGCAAGTAATAATGACCCTGCGCTCCTCTCTCGCTCAACCCTACCCCTCCCCCCAAACGAGGGGGTAAATATAAAAGTAAACAATTTCTCAGTATGTACCGTATTTTCCGGACTATAGTTCCCGGACAACGAATATTTAAGTGTAGAGATTTAGTTTCGTTCGGACTGCATATGGGTGCGGTATGTACATTATTTTTTTTTAATATCATACGCATGAGGCCCGATCGGACCTGCAACTTATCACCTTGTTAAATTACATATCGAGATCTACCACACACTGGTGAAACCGACATACATGGTGAAACTGACTGCATACCTAGAGCGGACAATCTGAATTCATTAAAAACTGTGTTTCAACCAAAATTAGTATCTACGGGTGCGGACTATCTAATGAATATCTTTCTTTTTTACTTTAAGCCTCAATTTGGCCCCATCGGACTATATCACGCAGCGTGCGGATTACACTCCGGAAAATACGACCCCCTCTTCCTGCTCGCCAGCCCCGCCACGCTCGACTCCGCGGCGCTGTCCTCCGCACCGCACGCACGCACCTCGACCCACACCTCCCTTCCCGTATAGACGCTTCTCAATCTAACCGCGCTCAGCAGCCAGTCTCACACACGGGAGCTTCGGTGCGAAAGTGTCTGCTGCCGCTGCCTGCAGCGCGCCCGCTTGCTTGCGTGTGTTTGTACATGCTTGTATGTTCCGAGAGCGCACGCACGCATTGGTATTCCGGCTCGACGAGATGGGAGCTCGAGCGTGACCGCTGGCGACGAGGCGCTGCCCGCCACTGCGTCCCGACCCCCCCCCCCCCCCCCCCGGCTTTTCGTACATATGACCGCCAAAGCCGCCTTCCCCAAGCCCCGGCCCCGGCGCAGTCCGTAGCCGGTTTTTGCTACGCGCGATGCCTGACCGGGCCGGCCTACCTCTCTGCCTCGCCTTCTGCCGCGCCGCACATTGCTTATCTTGATAAACAGTAGCGAGTCTTTCGTCGCGAGAGGCAGCAAAAACGCGGGTCCGGCATGTGATCGTGGGCGGAGCGCTGTGCTGCATTCCGCGCATGCGCTGTTTCGCGCAAGCTTAGAAGGATGCCGCAAGTATCTGCTGTTCGTGGTTGCTGGTGCCTTAGTGACGTGTAGCGCTGTGTGTGTGTGTGTGTGTGTGTGTGTGTGTGTGTGTGTGTGTGTGTGTGTGTGTGTGTGTGTGTGTGTGTGTGTGTGTGTGTGTGTGTGTGTGTGTGTGTGTGTGTGTGTGTGTGTGTGTGTGTGTGTGTGTGTGTGTGTGTGTGTGTGTGTGTGTGTGTGTGTGTGTGTGTGTGTGTGTGTGTGTGTGTGTGTGTGTGTGTGTGTGTGTGTTTTATGACCCGAGAGAGGGAGAGGCTGGTTTTAATAGGAAGCTGCGGAGAGGTAGAAGAGATGAAGCGCAGTGGAGGTTAACCAGACGGTGGCAGGTCCGGTTTGCTACCCTGCTCTGGATGAATGGAACATAGGGACACCAAGAAAGAAGGAAGGGGAAAGAGATAACCTAATTAAGCGCGCACCTAATTAAGAGACTGGGATTTTAGCCTTACGGATGGCTTCGCATCCAGCGCTGCTCGGCGAGAATAATGGATTACAAAGTGATTACAGATCACACAGAGTGGTTCTTGCACACTTTGTGAATAGCTTTAATGAGTATGTGCGAACAACAACCTGAAGTGCTATATGCGTGCGCACTGAAATTTTTTGTCGCAGAAAAACCATTACTTGCAGTGTAAGTGGCCATGACCTTGAAAAATGACACACCAACGAAGGCCACAGCAAAGCGTCCCGTATAGACGCAGCGTTGCGTGTTACTTTCGCGCGGCAGAACTGCGAAGAACGACACACTGGTTGCAAGAAAAAAAAAGCATCTAAAAGAGTGCTTATGATGAATGGTCATTTTTCCTCTACCCTGTCCCGCTGAATCAAGTGCCAGTGTACCTGGAAGTCGCCATTAAGGACGCATGAAAACATCAGTACAACGAATGACGACGCCGAGCGAATCAATTAGTAGATGACACACAGCGCATGAGGCGTTGTGCGTGTTACCTCATCTCGATGCATGGTTGCCGTCTGTATTCACGCTCAACGCACCTTTTCCTCTTCGTACGTGACCGTCACGTGACCCTCAGTTCAGATCCTTTCTCCCCGTAGTGGTGGACACGTAGCAGCGGCTGATTCTTGTACACGCTTATGATTTTGCTTCGGTTATGCTTGGTGCACATTTTGCACTTGGTTTCCTGGCGCATTTATACGTCATCTCTCTGGGATACCGTGTTGGAGTCCCCTTCACCTGCCGTGGTGACTCTGTGCCTGGTCCGTACCGAGCGAGTCGATTCTTGCACGACCACGTGGTCGCGGGTTCAGTTCAGATTTATTTCCTTAAAGGCCCCCAGGAATGGGGGCCTTTAAGGATTACATTTCTAATAAAAAAAGCAACAGCGAAGAATATTTAACATTGAAGATGATCAATTACGCGTTCTTGGAAAGAAGATGCTCGACCTTGGCAGGGAGTTCCCCGTCACCTTCCCCTTGACGCATTTCCCTGCCGTGGTGGCTCGGTGCCTATGACAATGGTTCTGCTAAGCGTGTCTTCGTCACGTGGTCACAAGTTCGACTGACGGCAGGGAGTCGAACCCGAGACTTCGTGCACAGAAGCACATTGCCATAATCATCTGAGCCACCGCGGCGGGTTAATGGGACTTCTAACATGGTATCTCGGAGAGATGGCGCGTAAATGCGTCGTCGAACCAACTGCACTACGCACCAAACAGAAAGAAGGTCAAATTAAAAAGTTACGAATTTTCGCGCTGTATTTTTTACCGCGGATACTTGCATTACTGCAGTTCCTGAAGCCGAGAAAGTTCGGTGAGCGGGTGTAGTTTCGGTATGCATCTGTGCAGTTGTTCATTCGATCAATCAATCAATAAATCAATCAATCAATCAGTAGTGAAGACTGATACATCCCCAACAGGCAACTGGGATAGCACTGCCCCTGGAGCAGCAGCAGTAGCCACTTTCAACCGGAAAGTGTAATTTTGCTTCCATTAAGAAGCGAGGGCGTGAAGGAGAAACAAACGACGCAGAACAGATACAACGACGCAGTACAATAGAGGAAGGTTAAATCTAAAAACAATAAAATCAACTCACCGCCACTTGCTCTAATGTGGTCAGAACTATTAAGCCACTCACCTTGAACCTAAACTATACCAGAATACAGACTCTTACCAAGCAACGCTTATGTAACGTATACAATTATATTTTTTTTTCTGCACGACACACCTCGAACCAAAACAATACCAGATACAGTCTCTTTCTAAGCGACGCTTGTAACGTACAAATATAATTGTTTCTTTTCTTTCTTTCTTTTTTCTATATGAATTACCGTCGTATTACCACATGAACATTGACAATTCCGCCAGTGCGCCGCCGAAAGAAGCGAGATACCCTTTGCTCAGGGCGCCGAGGCGGCTTTTGTTCGGTCCGGACACCACACGATGCCCTCCCCAAAATAATTGCACGGCTGACCTCTCCGGTAATCATTAAAGCCGCCCTCCTCCTCTGCTCGCCCGAAAATAGGCCGGCGGTAACGCCGGAGGCGCAAAACACACAAAGACTGGCACAGCGCCGAGAAAGTGTGCGCGCTTCCAGTGCCGTGTCAAGGTCAATTAGCGGGAGAGCACCACTGTGGCAGACGAGCCAAGTGGCTGCTCTTCCTATGTACGGGGGGTTCACGCTGCTGTATAGACTGTGATGACGTCTATGCGTTATAGCGGCGGAAGGGAGGAAACAGGATCAGAGGGGAGGCTTTGTTGGCGATTAGGCGCCGAAAATAGAAACAGGAAATCATTGTGGCGATATTGGACAGCGACGTGATCGCTGCAGTGTTCCATCCTTCCCGTAATGTAAAGTGGCAGCCGTAAGGAAAGCGTTCGCGACGGTATCGCAGAGAAGCCTGTAAAGGGCTGCTTTATACAGTTATCGGCGACGCTTGCTGCAGCTCAGGTGTTATGAGGTTTGCAATCGTCACGTATACCCTTGGCAAAAGAAGTCGCCATGAACACCATATACACGCTGATGACGTCAACGCGTTATGGAGGCGGAAGGAGGAGTTCGTGTGAGGGAAGGTTTTGTTTGCGATTAGCCGCCGAGAAAGGAAACCGGAAATGATTGCAGTGGTATCCGATAGTCTCGTGATCGATGCGACGTAGCTTGCTTCCGTAATATAAATGCGGCATCCAAACATTTTCTTTTTTTTAAAAACGTGGTTGAACGCGGTTAAACCAAGCTTGTCGAGCGACAGCACGGTTTTGCTTGCTTCAAGAAAGGACACAGACACTGCTCGGCTGCCGTGGGCCACTACCGCATCTACTATTGCATCACAAGACGACGCACATACGCGGCTCGGCGCGGCAGCAGCCGCGAGCGAATTGACCTTCATGCTGCGTCTCGCTTCAACGCGAACTAAGCGTCGAACGCACAGCGCATACGAAGCTACCAGCGCTCAGAGCGCTGTGCACACATCGCAGATCTCTTTGAAGATGAGGCCCGCGCGACCGCGCACTTTGTCCACATCGCAGATCGCTTTCAAGATATGGGCGCCCACGCGGCGTACGCACCAGCCGCCGGTAGTGGCAGACTCCACCTGTGTAGATTTGCTGTCGTATCTTGTGAAAGTCGAACCCTCGACCTTGCGTTAGCAGTAGAGTCCGAGTTTGACCTTGGCTGAGCTTGAAAGTCATATTTGCGGAACCAGGCGTTTTCTGAGTTTGTACCTGGAGTAGTAGAGCTATCGCTCTAAAAGGAACCAGCGCGTATATCTTAACAACTTTTAAACTATCTTTCAGGCTTACCGCTGCTTTGTGTTTGCTCAGGTCTCGCAGCAATACTGCGTTTGTTTGTTTTTGTTTTGTATGGTCTGCGTCGTTCAGTCATTACCCTTAGCGTCGACACTTTTTTTCTTAGGTGCAATTCTTACTGTATACGCACTTAATTGCTGACCAGTGGCGCAAATTAGTGCATGTATGTGCAGTGATTCTCTGTTCTGTCTGTGAGGTACACACGCCATGGTGGGTTTTCTTTTCCTTCTGCTTTTGCGCGTAAGAGAGGGAGGGGTGGGGGAGACGCCGGCTTTTTTGATCGGTAGATGGGGTCGACCCATGCAAGCAAAATTTCCAAATTGATCATTGAACAATTTGGAACAAAAAACCCGATCTTGGAGCGAAACTTAGGCCAGTAAGGAAGCGCCGTAAGGAAAATATTATTTTGGATTCTTAAGATAAAAACGTAGGGAAACGTATGTAAAGTGTCTGCGCCGTTTTTGCAATTACTACAGCCAGCTTTCTCGGCCTCTGTCACAGGTGAGATAGCGTGAGCTTTTTTTTAATTATTATATGGTACTTAGAAAATACTGTCGCTTTTAATTGGCGTCGGCTACTCCTTTTCCCACAGAGATATAAAAAAAATAATCTAAACGCACTAAAACTGAAAGTCAACTCTCGATCACAATAACACAAAGTCCAGTCACGTAACTACACTAATGCCACACTAAAACTTGGTCAACTCAGAAACACAGCAACACAAAGTCCAGTCACGCTAAATCACCATCAGGTTTTCTTGGCAGAAGAAATCACAATGAAAAAAATATTGCATGAACGCAGCACGGCAAAAATTTGTTATGCGCGTTTGTTATTTCTGGCTATGTGCTTACGCAAACAGGAAAATGGCGTCTTCAAGTAATCAAGAGTGTTAAAGCAAAGAATGTCTCTGAAGCGAACGTTTCCACAGTGTTCAGAGCATGTGTTATATTTAGGTCCTTTTTTGTCGGTTTTGTATGATTTTTTTTATTTATTTTGAGGTAAAAATGGGGCCTTACTTTTATAGGCAAACTGAGGCGACAAATGGGTTTTTGTGGTCAGGTATCCAAATGTTCAGGATTTCTCTGGTAGCTTTCACAAACGATTAACACACGCAATGGTCTCCTTTTGGACACAAACGCTCTATTAAACAACAAAATCACTGACACGAACATCTGATGACAAACAGAGTTGCTCGCCAGACGAACTTGTCAACAGTGTACAAATTCTCGGTGGCAAGCATTATTTACACTTTTAAAAGAACCCACATTAAAAAAAAATAGAGACGTTCTTGGTGATCTTTTGTTTATGTTGTTCTCTGAAATACTTCTTTCTTAACAAAAAGGGAAAAAAAACACATATAATGAACACGGACATGCATCTCAAGAGGTGTGGTGCTTTTCCAGTCTTACAAAACTTGTTGACCTACCTTATCATGCTCATTTTAAGCATTTCTCTGTCCATCCAAGACATGTTGGACCTTTCGTTTTCTCCGTGTCGTCCTGCTATAATGCTTCGAGCTTGTACGCCCTCTTAACAAAATTAATAGTACACCAACTAGCCCGATCTACCACTCTTCTCTGAACGTGCCTTAGCTGAGAAAATGTCCTTTCAACGTCACAGCTATACCGTTTTCAATGCCGTGTGACATCAGCGCTGTGCCCGTTTCCTATAGGGCATTACCACCATTAGCATGCATGCGTCGTTGTGGGATGGGCGATCCAATGTGCCATTGTCGTATTCATGTACTAAAAAGGGCAACAAGGTCTCGTTCACTCAACGCAAGCAGGCACTGAATTTATTATGTATGCCGGTTTCACTTGAGTGCTGAGCGAAAAGAAAGCATTTATTATACTTAAATACGACGTATGATACCAATCAATCAATCAATCAATCAATCAAATGTCTTTTATAGTACCCAGGAACCGCTACGGAGCCTTACTTGTGCAATTAAAAAGTAATACGCAAGGTAAAATGCGCAGGGAAGAAAAATGTGGTAGAGAAAACAATGTGAGAAAGTGAAACAAATAGGGAAACCGAAAACGAGGAGGTGGCGTAACAGGGTGGCGTAATCATACAACATGATTATCCACATTTATTCAAAACACAGGGAATGATCTCTGAAATATGTCAATACAGGCAGAGTACTTATTACATGTTTGTCGCAGTCGAGCCATAGGACGGTCTCTAAAGCAATAAGGCCGAGCAGAAAACGCGGCATGCTACCTTGTATACTTCTGCGGCACGGAAAATTGTACATGATTAAGAAGCTTCGGGCAATGCATAATGCCATGGACCACCTTACAGAGAAACAAAAGGTCTGATCTAATACGTCTTGCTTTTAGTGGTGTGATTTCCGGTACATTTGAGATGGCTGGGCTGTATTCGCGAGAACAGCAAAAGCGTTGCTTGAATATACATATAAATTTATTCTGAACGTATTCAACGAGGGCAGAATTAGATTTGCACGTTCCGCCCCAAACTACAGAGACATACTCTAGTAGTGGAAGGCACACAGTAGAACACAATTTCAGAAAGGTAGCAAGGGAGTGGAAGTTATACGAAATACGGCAAACAATACCAAGAGCGAGAAGGGCACATTGTTTCACGTATTTAGCGTGTGAAGCGAAGCATAGTGTTTGTTCGAAGTACCCACCAAGGTCATTCATTTCATCGGCCCTGGGCAACAGAGCCCCCCGAAGGGTGTGTGAAAATTGCACATGGTGTGTTTTCCACGTATAACCTAATACAATAGTTTTGGAAGCATTTAAGAGTAAGCTTACTGCCTCCGCGCCAGTTTTAGAGTGATAAAATGGCTTTTTGGGGGTCAGTGTAGACGTGAACATTTTTGACAGTTTTAAATGGGTTAAAGTCGTCAGCATATATAATGAATTAAGAGTGTTGAATTGCTGACTCAACGTCATTTATGAAAAGTAGGAACGGAAAAGGACCAAGAACGGATCCTTGAGGGACTCCGCTGTTGACCTTTCTAGTTCATTGATGCCAGCGAAGCCTGATGTATTGCTTAGATAATTAGACACCATGGCAGTGATGGAAGAATCTATGTCAACATGCGTGAGCTTTTAAATGAAGATATCAAAGCAAACTACATCAAATGCTTTACTTAGATCAAAGTAAACAGCGTCTCATTGGCCTCTATATGCATTATGTATCAGACTGGAAGCATGGGTCATAAATGTGGCCAAGTTTGCTGTTGTGGAGCGCCCTTGTACAAAACCATGCTGTTCATGCATTGAAATGTTCTTGGCACTAACAAAGAAGCAGGTAATACAATAAATATTCAAACACTTTTGACGCAGCGCAGATGATAGATGTATGCGGGTAGTTAGTAACTGCCCTTCTAGCACTCGATTTGTGTACGGGCACTACCCGTGCTACCTTCCAAGCGCTAGGAAACATACTAGACTTTAGGGAGCTGTTGGAGATGCTTGCGAGAACAGGGAAAAGCATGCTTCTATGCGTCTTATTAAGCAGTGCGGGAGGAATACCATCGGTGCCACAAGGGAAGGTTTGAAGCGCTTCATACACTTGAAAACAAGGTCTTTATTGAGCGATACCGCACACGCCGTACCAGACCCAGAAGGAAGGTTAGTTGAGGTAGAAGCATCTTTTACACCAAATACAGAACAGCGATGTTCCGCAAAGGCATCAGCAGTGTTCGAATCAACATCGCCATTTTCATCAAGAATAGATACATCTTCGGCGCTCTTTTTAGAAAAGTGAGAGCACACGTAGCTCCAGAAGCATTTTGAATTACGCGCCATGCTAGTTTCAACGCGTTCAAAGTGGTCGTAGTGATCTTTTTTACAATAACTAAGGACAATGGCAGCGCCTAAATTCAAGTTTCAACTTATCTAGGCCTGTGTGCCCGGCTTTTCTGTGTCCACGGTCTTTCAGTTTTATTGTCGTTTTTAGTTCTTTAGAAAACCAATGACGTAACTGATTTTTTGAACGCTTTTGTCGGTATGACTATAATAATAATAATAATAATAATAATAATAATAATAATAATAATAATAATAATAATAATAATAATAATAATAATAAATCATTCATTTATTCACCATTCCCAGGAATAACCATGAGGGGTGAGTGCTGGCGCATGCATACGTAAAGAAAACAAAGAAACACAGCAGGGGAATACGAGCCAAAAAAAAAGAAACGAAGAAAAATAACAACCTTGAAAAGAAGACTGCGCATACAGCAAGGCGCAAAGCGAATGCAAAAGAAAAAGGAAGAGCAGTTGAACAATATATGAAACTATGACACAACAACGCAAAGCTCGGAAAATAACAGTGACAGCGAGTTATGAGAAACACAAGATCATGAAAATAAGCTTTATAAAGCGTTATCCTGTATTCTGTGGACGGTTGAGCGTTGGTGGTGACAGGCAGCAACATGGAAAGGTCTGTGTTCTCTGGTGATCTTGCGCGGAATACGACACATGATCACATGAGTTCGGGGCAGGTGAGGATACCGTGAAGGAGTTTGAAACGGAAAAGCAGGTCAGCGCAATTACGTAGGCAGCGAAGTAAGGGCAATGACAATAATCCAACAGTGCTGGAGCAAGGTCCTGTATTAGCAAAGCGGTGATGATGTATGCTGAGAAACTTGTTCTTCACCCGATCTATAATATCACTTTTGGATCTAGAAATGCCATTCCAGACAACCGACGCATATTCGAGTTGAGGAAGACAGATTGCTGTGTACAACTTGCAGAATGGTCTTGGATAATTGAATTTACTCGATAGTCTGCAAACAGAGCCCAGCGAGCGCAAACCCCGCATTGCAACGCGTTTAGTGTGAGCTGAAAAGTACTAGGCTGTATCATAAAGTACACCAAAATCATTGATCTCACAGACCTTATACAAGGGTATCCAATCTACAAATTAAGAAAAAGAAATGCTTGCTGTTTTGCGTGTGAAAGTCATGACCTTAGCAGCATTCAAGGTGAGGTTATTATCTTTGCACCATTTATAAAAAGAAAACAGGTCAGGCTGCAGGATGCGACAGTCATCAACAGAATGAATTTCCTTTAAAATCTTGATGGCATCGGCACAGAGAAGTAATTATGAATTCTGAATAGCGGAAAGAGCGTCATAATAAAAATTAAGCAAAAGGGTGGTCCTAATACTGATCCTTGAGGGACGCCGCTGGTTGTCATGTAAAAAAGAAGACGTTTGGACATAGATGTTAAGATAACATGATCTATCAAGAATATAACGGCGCAGAAGATTTACATTTCACGAGTCAACACCAAAGTGCGTAAGCTTTATCAGAAGCAGTGAGTGGCTGATTACGTGCTGAGGTCACAATAAATGGTGTCAACTTGCCCCCTTTGAAGTGCCAGGGCGGAGATCTGTGTCATGAAACTTGCAAGATTTGTGATAATGGAGCGGCCGGTGAGAAGTCCATGCTGATGAGGAATCAATGACTTCTTCACAGTAAAAGAAAACATGCTGTGAAGAGCAAGCTCAAAAATCTTACACCCGGTACAGAGAAGAGAAATTGGGGGATAATTCGAGAGATCGGTTTTACAGCCAGACTTCAATACAGGAAAAATATGAGCAGTTTTTCATATGTGAGGGAAAGTGGAGTATTCAGAGAGTTATCAATACTGGGACAGATATACTGCCGTAAACCTTTAGAATTGCGCAGGGGATGCCATCAGGGCCGCAGAACAGGGAAGGCTTCAAGTGCCTAAGGCGCTCGCTGATCAGCTTTTCATCAAGCTACGCAGCACTAAATTTAGGAACCATCGTGTGCTGATTGACACCCGCGTTGAAACCTGAAGCTGTACATAAGGATGAGAGACGGGCAGCAAAAACAGTCCGCGACTGCTTGGACTTCTACTCCTCTAGAGTCAAGCAGGCGGAAACACTCTCCACGTTTACTAGAGCAATTGCGGATATACTTCCGCCGGCTGGTCGTAGGCGCTCTTCTCCAAGAATGCAATATATGAGTCCTGACCCGCTTATAGAGGCGTTTACAGAGAGTTCGAAAAAATCGGAATTCTTATCTCCGCCCATTAGGCACAGGACCTGTGGATTTACGGTGCGTGCAATGTTTATACTTAAGAGCAGTTATAGGTTCAGCTCAGAACCATTCGGGATAGTTAGAGCGTTTAAGACAGTACTGTCATTGCGTGGCCAACCGCAGAGAGCGGTGTAACATCTGGTGTTGCGGCTACGTACGCGTCCCATCTGAACAGCGAACTTGTGGACTTCGGGGAAGAAAAATTTATTCAGCGTTGGTCGGTGCGCTTTTTTATAATTACGAACAATCACCTGTCATTGTCCATGCTGCAGTATCACTGATACCGGTGTATCGTACGACATTTTATTGCGTTAGCAATTACACGCGTACACTCGGGGCGTGCTGCAGCCGTCGCCGTTGGCGTCGTCGTCGTCGTCGTGCTGTCCTGGTATCGACAGCGATTGTGCGGCCCAGGCGTGGGGGATTAGAACTTATAAAGGCCTCAGTTAGAGACTAGCGCATTGCGTTTGGCTGTAAAAAACGGCGAAGCCAAGTGGACGCACCGTCACTATCTGCTCAATCGGCTCTGCCGGACTCAGGGCAGCGGTCTGACCTAGGATAATATACAAAATCACCCCCCAAGCACTCCGTACAGGTGGTTAACCAGCGAATTGGTTAACCAGCGGATTGTGTACAGCGACTGCAGTGCGCGCTGATCTCTCCTGGACAAAGGCGCCTCTGCAGCACCTTCGTATGTGGGCAGCCCAATTCCAACGAGCATGGATCGAATCCCGGCCACGGTGGCCGCATTTCAATGGGGGTGAAAAAATACAGAAAACACCCGTGTACTTAGATTTAGGTGCACGTTAAAGAACCACAGGTGGTCCAAATTAATCCGGAGTCTCCCACTACGGCGTGCCCATAATCAGATGGTGGTTTTGGCACGTAAAACCGCATAATTTAATTAATGAAATGGTTCAATCCTGACGTGTTGGATGAACCATGCTAGCCACCCCCAAATTTATGACGGCCCACCCCTAATTTCAAATTAGCCCACTCCCAAATTTTAAGTTAGCCCACCCCGAAATTTCAGTTAGCGGTTGGCCCACCCCAGTTGTCAAGTTGGGCCAGCCCCAATTTCAGGTTGGCTCATGAATTTTAAGTTGATCAACCCCAAAATTTTAGCTAGCCCACCCCGAAACTTCAGGTTGGCCCGCCCCCAAATTTCAGTTGAGTAATGGCGATCATTAGCCGGAAAAAAAACGGCGGCGAAAGCGCACGATGGCCTCCGGCGGCTTCACTGTCCTTTTTTGTGTAGGTATATAGGTGGCTTCCACTCCAGCATTTTGTTTTTATATCCTCCTAGAGTCTGACTACATGAACCGTTCCGCGCCCACGCGTAACCGTTAGTGCTGGGGATCGTGCCACACGTGATGCATACGCTGCAGTCTGAGCGGTAGAGATAGTAAACGTCAAGCTGAATCTATATAATCCTTTCATTGGACACTTACGAGTGCCGACGGTTGTCCGTCGATCTCATCGGTGCACCATCGGGGGGCAGAGATGAGCTCACCACTGCCGGCGTTCTTCGTCGTCCTAGCGTTGTGACACGCACCCTATATCTGCCAGGGTCCTGCTGCGTCTAGCAACAGTTGTTTCTCCGTGTATTGTAAGGACAACTTGCGAGGTGATCGAGAATCCTGCTACCGCGTTCAATGCTTCGCCTTCGGGCGAAGTTGCCTTTCTCTAAAGCGAGCCGCTCTCTGCGAACCCTCTCGGATTATCCAGCGCGCAGAAAAAGTTTGTTCAAAGAAAAGACGTTTCAGGCTCTTTCCCTGTTTGCTTTGAACACTTTTTGTTAGCGTGCAATGTGTCCCGTCGATCGTGTTTGTGTGCTTCAGCGCGTGATCAATTATTTTCCCCCCTCTATTATTTGGTGTGTCGTGGGTATTATTTTGCCACGTCAGAGTTTATTAGTCACTTCCTGGGCCTCTTGTTTGTTATTTTCGCGCATTCTGTTCAAACTTCTCTTCGTAGCGAGATTTATTCCTTGCTAACTTTGACAGCTAACAGTCATTCCAGTCCGCATTCTAATCCGAGCTAGTCCGCATAACATATCGGGATTTCGTCCGCATTAGCTATTCGCATACACTGTAAGAAATTCTGCAGTAAATGACGAGAAACATCTTGGTAGCTCTATTTCCAAGCACTTAACCGTCAAAACTACGGCAATCCTGCGTTTTGTAAGACGTACATCACGACGTATTGCACACGAGCAAATACCATGCGCTCCCGAGAGAGGGAGAGAACAGTTTATACCACGTCTTAACCCTGACATTGGCAATGGGGCACTGTGTGCACGGCGGGTATACATATCCGTCAGGTTAAAATTAACTTGGCATAAATTTCTATTTACCGCATGAATCGAAATAAATTGACGGTCTTAAAAGAAGATGGAGACGAAGTAACCAACAATGTTCGCGAGTGAGACGGAGATTTATTACTAGAAAAGCTGAGAGGTCGGCCTCAACCACGTTCTAGCCTTATACTCAGAAACAGTGTTCGAAGAAGCTATGTGTTATGCTGGCGCCAACAAAAGTGTACTTGATCCCTCGTTCAAATGTTGACTCCATGCTGAGGCTCCCCTTGTCCGGCCATGGTTAACCATTATTTACGGCACGGCGGCACCTGTCACCACACCGATACGCCAAGTGCAACGCTTAACGAAGCAAAAACTCGCTCATGCACTTCGACTTTGATGCGCATTAAGAAACCCCTGTGGATGCCACAACTTCAGTAACTGCGTCCTTCACAGCCTATATAGAGGTTATAGCTTGGAACGGTATAACCTCGTAAATTATTACGAATTATACCACAGCTACCTTTGTTGCGAGCCTTAAAATGCTGCATGTGGCCTCTGCAAAAGCAAACCAGAAACATGTACGAGCTTCTACGGGCAGAATTAGTTGCATGGCCGAATCATATGCACGCTCAGACTTGTGCCTGTAGAATTTCCTCCTAAGTTTCCTTTTTGTATAAGTTCCAAGTTCTGGCGCCATTTCATGATACATTTTGAGTTTCCCAGTAAAATTCAATTGGCTGATTATGCCAGCTGCACCACCACTATACCATACCACAGCCTCGCCGTCAATCTATATGCTAGCCCGGTCTCCTACCTTACTGCAGTCAGTCTACCGCCGCCACTACTACGAACAATGCCGATTGTGTTCCCTAAGCCTGACAAACACTGCTTCCGGCACTGTCTGACCGACCTACTCTGGGCCATAACGACCCGAACTATTGCCGCGCGAAGGATTTGTGCGTCGACTCAGGGAGTGAAGCCCGTGTAGAAGACAACGCCTTTCCTAAACGGCCCACCGAAGGACAACGCCGTGCACGGGCCGTTCACTGGGCCAACGACGTCAAAAACGACCGTTCCAGTTCTGTTTCCTTCATTTCTTGCTCTCGCTCCCTCTCTCTCTCTTTCTCCTTTTGTCGTTCTAGACAGTCACGAAAGTTGTAAAACCAACTATAGCCCACTGACTATAGACACGAAAAGACAAAAGCCCCCGCAGTTTTCGCAGCGAAATTACAACACCTTCGCGAACCTGCGCAAAACCGAACGACAATCCCACCGCCTCCGGCTCCTCCGTGTTTTTTTTTGGCCGAGAACCTGTCCTCAGATATGCCCTATATGGAGCAAAAAAATCACGCCGCGACGCGTGGCCGGTGAACCGTGAAGAAAACGGTGACGCGAGCGCCGCCTCGGGGCCATTACGTCGGTCACACAGTCCCGAACGGCAACGTTGGAAACCTGATTTTTGCTTTCTTCGTTTCTTTCATCTTGAGATTTTTCTTCTTTTATTTTATCGCCGGCCCTTAGGAAAGTACTGCCTTGTGCCTCCCTGATGGTCTAACCTCCATTATAAGACATACCGAAAGCACATTTGACGAGGAGTTGGGCGTCCCGAGAGAGGCGTCCCATCGTCTCGACACTTCTCACCTTCTTCGAGACGTTCTCTTCGGAATGCTTTGTTGGGTTGCTTAACGCTTTTCCACGTTTTCACTCCTTTTTATATCTCAGCTTTTGTTCGTATACGTGGTCGTTAACCTGCGAAGTGAGAAAAGGAAAGCGAGCTTACGCGTACAAAAGAAACACGAAGCAAACGTCCCGAAAGAGCGAAATTCGTATAAAACGAAAGCGAACTGAATGAGGCGGAAGGGAAGAACAATAGAGCCCGCGTGTGCGTACGGCACGCGGTGTTTAACGACCGGCAAAAAGCACTTTAGCGAGATTTAGTGAGTCGTCGCTCCGGTCGCACCGTCGCTGTGCCCGCGGAACCGCCCGTTGGATTAGGGCCTGATGACTTTTTCGTTGACATTGTAGACAGAGTCGGGGAGAATGCTAGCGTTTACTTGTATTTTTTTTCTTCTCTCGTTTCAATTTTGTGTGCGTAACGTGAAGAAAGACAAGATGACGAACATGTTTTCCATGGCGATGGTTCGGGGTTCGCTGCCCTCTTTATGAAGGCTCAGAGTTCGTTGGCCTCATCAGATTTCTTTGAAGAGCGGCTATGGTTCTCATTGACGAGTCTACTAAATCCGGAGCGCGGTACACTAGACCATCATACCTGAGCTGCGGAATAAAGCGTGACACTTTGGTAACACACACCGGGCACTTTCAATCGTGATCGAGCCCGATCTAGATCGGACCTCTCGATCACGATTGGTTCCCTTGCTCAGCTGCGCAAAGGAATCGCGATCGAGAAATTCGGTCCCGATCGAGCTCGATCACGATCAAAAGTGCCTCGTTGTGACAACAGTATTAATAAATGTTTGCTATAACGTTTCATCGCTCTTTGATGTCGGTGAACTATGCGAAGCATGGGCTTATATTACGTCGAAGTAGGAAGCGTGTCGTGTGTAATGAACGATAAATATTTCATCTATGTAGCTTGTTTACAGCTTTTATAGAAAGTTACTTATTCAAGCGTTCTAGAGTGTCACACTGTAGTTATTTGCTACATTTCCCAAAGTCCTAAAGTAGCTACACAAGACACCCACTTAAAATTTGGTGAAAATACTTGCAATGTTAAGTGTAATGCTCGGCGCAACTTTCGTGTTCCCGGTATAAATAGAAGCGTTTAACAGAATTACTGAGCCCTCGTTTTTTTTTCCTTGTTTTTATTTGTCATACCAGGTTTGGTAGTTGGTTTCTCCGGTGTTCTCGTTGAACTAGACAAGGCATCTTGTTTTTATAATTCGGCAAAATAAGTGACAGGTGATGGCTGATGTTAAAATTAAATTATGGGGTTTAAGTGCCAAAAACACCATCTGATTATGAGGAACGCCGTAGTGAGGGACTCCGGATTAATTTGGACCACCTGTTTGTTCTTTAACGTGCACCTAAATCTAAGCACACGGGTGTTTTTTCTGTATTTCGCCCCCATAGAAATGCGGCCGCAGTGGCCGGCGATTCGATCCCGCGACCTCCTGCTCAGCAGCCGAACAGCATGACCACTGAGCAACCACGGTGGGTTATGGCTGAAGTGTAGACAAAGTTCGAAATATGGTAGGTTAATGGCGGTATTTCCAATAAATTATGTATGCAGGTGCACCGGGAGATTTATGAGTGTGTTTTAGGAGCAGCGCTAAATTTAGCCCGCTGCCCTAAATGAACCACCACTTGATTTCCGTGCTCACGTTGGTTTCGACGGGAATTCAGGGCGCAGGCTCCTTTCCCAAGCATATCACCCCTGAAGGAAGCCGAACGCCAGGCCGGGGCCAGAGCAACCAAGCTACTTTCATTCGAAGTAGTGATGAAAAGAATACAGAGGCTACTTCTATAACTAGCGCTGAAGTTAGAAGGGCCTTGCAAGACACTACTTGGGGAAAAGCGGCAGGAGAAGATGGAATAACAGTCGATTTAATCAAAGATGGAGGAGATAGCATACTTGAAAAGCTTGCGGCCTTTTATACGTAATGCCTCACGACTTCAAATCTACCAGAGAGCTGGAACAATGCCAACATTGTACTAATCCCTAAGAAGGGGGACGTTAAAGAATTGAAAAAATTGTAGGCCCATTTGCTTGCTTTCAATGCTACATATGCCACGAAGATCAAACTCAAAAGCACTAACGGGCCTGTTTTGATGCTGTATTGAAGCGTTTCTCAATTATTGGTTACATGTTTGTGTTTTAGTGGAAGGCAAGCGCCAATGGCGGGCGGATGCTGCTAACCACGACGCCCAGCTAACTTGAGAAATCGAACACATGCGACAACGGCGAGCCGAGGAGGCGGCGTTGCGGGCAGAGCAGCGTCAATGGCGGGAACGCGTTCGCCGGGACCAACGCCCGCTTTCGGCGGGAGTTTCTCGAGCGGCACTTTGGCTTCGGCTGCGACGAAACGTCCCCGTTCAAATGGCGAAGTGGAACGCAAACGCCAATGGCGGGCGGATGCTGCTAACCACGACGCCGAGCTAACTCGAGATATCGGGAGAGAGAGAGAGAAAGGAAGAGGGTTAGAGAAACGAGGAACGGCCGGGAGGTTAACCAAACGGGGAATTGGGGATGAGGTATTGAAAACAAGATGTGTTCCGTTTTCCCGAAGTTTCGTTAGAGCGAAGGACACATATTGTCAGCAGCCGCTTTATTCGAAACGCGTCCGAATGTTTTGATATTACTGTATTGAGAAAAGAAAAAGAAAAAAATATTCCATGCCACTTTCAGCATGTGCCATCTCTGCAGTGGAGTTGTGCTAAACCCAAGCGGATTTCATTTCCAGCGTGGCGAACCGAGAGACGCGTGTGCGTCTGGAACGCCCATCACACCTCCCATCGCCACTCCTCAGTTGCGTGTACAACCTGGACGCATGTCGACCCCACCGGCGTGTGTGCGTCTGGAACCCTTATCCCCTTAGAGAGACTCAGGCCCACAACGCCCATCACACCTCCCATCGCCACTCCTCAGTTGCGTGTACAACCTGGACGCATGTCGACCCCACCGGCGTGTGTGCGTCTGGAACCCTTATCCTCTTAGAGAGACTCAGACCCACAATGCCCATCACACCTCCCATCGCCATGCCAGTTATGATGATCCACACTACGAGGAGCGAAGAAACAGTGACAATGACTCTGGTGACTACTACTGAGGATAATGGTGCTTATATCTTCATGAAATCATGAATACAATACCTCATATACAGGGTGTTCCAACTATCCAGGAGTGGGCCGTCCAGCGGGCCAGGGCCATTGCCGAGGATCTCGAAATATTTTTCTCCGGCGATGGACCCCTGGCAGCCTAGCCCCCGGCACCAACAGCCATAACCGTTGGGCAAATAAAGTTTATTCCTATCCTATCCAACTATCATGCACGAAGATTTAAAATTATGCAAGTGCCACGTAGCTGGACAGAACCAAGGTAATGTTGTTTCCCGTCGCTTGGAGATACTCCGGTAGTTTCATTGCATTCCGCCTAATTACATATTCAGTCTTATTTCTTCAACTTCTCAAATATTATAATTAGATGAAAGATGAAAAATCGGCGGCAAGCGATTCATAAAGAAAGTTTGTATAGTTAAAAAAATTCGTCGGCCCTTCCACTCCGTGAAGATGGTTAACCGGCTAAGCTGAAACGTGCGGCCCCGGTGTTTATCACTGAGTTGGGGAGGAGGTGGAGGAGGGCAGGACCAAAGCATGTGAGAGCCATTGGGATGACCGCCACACCTGTGACATCGCAGAGGTGGCTCATCCGCGAATGCGCGAAGGAGGTGTATACGTGTGGGAAATAAATGTCGCAGTTTCGCCAGAAAGGCGAAACATCAATTGCGATAGCAAATTAGTAGAGAGCTATTCGGAGTAGGGATAGTAGTTTTATCGGCTGCATAAACTTGGACACATTTGCTTACTAACTGAATTAACAGGCGTGGTGTCAGCGCGCACAAGCAAACATGAATAGATCACACTGAATAACAGCAGAAAACGACTGTCAAAACAGTGGTAGCAAGCGCAGCCGCCGCAGCGGGTGAAGGTTCGTGCGGTCTATCGCTTCAACGGAAACTGAGCGGCGAATGCACAGCGCATACAAAAGTCAGAGCAGTGTGTAGATAAGAGATGGTGCGGGCGACGGCCACCGCTGGGCAAAGTGCAGAAGAGTTGTGCAGAGGAGAAGTTGTTGGCAGAGGAGAAGCCCCCCCCCCCCTTCCTCCCGCGCTGCCTTCCCGCTTTCTTGCTTTCGCGTGGGAGATTGAGTTGCCAGTTCCCCTTGCGCCCCGTTGCAAGATAGCCTTTGGTGCCGCAGCAGAGCGTCGCCCGGCCTCCCTCCCTCCCATACCCCCATGGCCTTTCGCGCCATGGTCGCGTTTGCTTTCTGTCGTGCGTTCGCTCTCCGTGCTAGCGTGCGTCCCCCGCGCCCTCTCGCTCGCGCATACGGCGCGCGGCGACGATTTTATCGCCTTTGGACTTTACACGGAACCTCACGGCTACGACGGCGACGGCATAAATCCGGTGGAAGTGTCCAGATAATTGCTATCGCAATAAAAAAAAACAATGTATGCTCGTTTTACGGTATTTCCATGCGTGATACGACGTTCGCCCGCTGCTCTCGGTGAAATAAAGGAAGTACCTTGTTTCTGTTAGGCGAAGGTAAGGGCCAGGTAATGGGTAATATGCAGGCAAAGTTCAAAGTGAGTGTGCTTATTGCGGCTTTCGCAATTAATTACTTATGCAAGTGCCCTGGAGCGTTATGAGTGTATTTTATGAGTGGCGCCAAATTTAGCCCGTTGCCCTGACCTAAGTACAAACGCCAACAAGATAAAATTTATGAAAGTTCTAGGAAAAGTTCTGCCCCATTAGTGTGCGAAGTGAAATGCCTGTGGATAAATATAACCTTTTATTTTAAAAAATCTTCAAACACATGTGCTTAAAAGTGTTATTTGAACTTCTTACGCTACGTTTCCCAGTGACACCGAAGGAACCCTATGTTGCGAAAGGTTTACATTTGGCGAAAATAAGGGGCACGCTATGGATAATGCGTAGGCAAACTTCATAGAGCTTCACTTGACTACGTCCTCTGCAATAAATTGCGTAATCGAGCACTCCCGAGCATATATTTTCAACTTTTATGAGTGGTGCAAAATGTTGCAAGCAGGCGTTGGTTAACTTCAACAGCCACTCGCCATGGTAGCTTAGTGGCTATGGCTTTGGGCTGCTATGCACGAGGTCGCGGGATCAAATCCCGACCACGGCGGCCGTGTTTCGATGTGGGTGAAATGCGAAAACACCCGTGTACTTAGATTTAGGTGCACGTTAAAGAACCACAGGTGGTCCAAATTATTCCGGAGTCCCCCACTACGGCGGGCCTCATAATCAAATCGGCGTTTTGGCACGTAAAACCCCATAAGTTTTCTTTTATTTCAAATGCCACCAGGATCAAATTAAGTTATAGCGAATTAGACGGACTAATATGGAAAATTTGTGTGCGAAGTGAAATTCGTGTGGATCAAACACAGCTTTTCTAAAAAGAATGTTGTTGTCCAAATGTCACGCTGCCGTTATTAGCTCAGTTTCTCAATGCCTGGAAAGAAATATGCGCTACACATTCTTTATATTTAACAGAAATGATGGGCATCTCATGTGCAGTGCGTCCCAAAATTTCAACATTTAATTACGAGCGTTACAAAAACGTCATCAAAGCTCGCTTTAACGCGATAGCGTTAAGGCCCCATGTCGCAGAAAATCCGGCGTCGGCTTCGGCGTAAGCATCGGCGTCCGTGGCATCCGTGGTGCACAAATTCATCCCGAACCACCCTGACCACACAGGCCCTCCGCGTGGCGCAAGGCGCTAGTGAACAAAAATTGAATTTCTCAAAGTAAAATCTGTCCGAAAAAATCGTAAAGTCCGACTCAACTACAACCTACAGATATGATAGCGTCGGATCGTAATTTGAATGTACGAGAAAACACAATTCTGGCACGAGGAAACTCAAACACAAACCCCTTTATCAGCATTTCTACCATGACAACAGCGGCACCCCCCGGTATGTTACTTGCGTAAACACCATCCAGATGGCGCTCGCCTCCTCGGCAGCGGCAGAGCTTTACGTCAAGGGTATAGAAAGACGACTGAAAAACAGCGAATTAGGTTTTGATTTATCCTACATGCGTAATGAACAAACGGTGCAACAGAAGGTCCCTGGACTGATGTACGCAGACGACATTGTGCTACTAGCGGACAATAAAAAAAGGTTTACAGATACTTGCGAATATCTGTGGAAATGCAGCGACAAATCTAGGTCTTAAGTTTAGCACAGAGAAATCAGGAATTATGATCTTTAATGAACACACGAGTAACTTCGTGGTGTCAATTCAACAGCAAGTAATACCCATAGTGAAGCAATATAAGTACCTCGGCGTACACATAAACGAAGGAAAGAATTACTCAAGCAACCACCAAGATAATCCGAAAATAAAGGGGAAGCGGAATGCAGCAATAATGAAACACAGAGCACTGTGGGGCCACAATAAGTATGAGGTGGTGCGTGGAATCTGGAAAGGAGTAATTTTGCCAGCGGTAACATTCGCAAATGCCATTATATGCTTAAAATCGGATATATTGGCGGGTTTGGAAGTTAACCAAAGATCAGTAGGCCGGTTGGCTTTGGGAGCCCACGGTAATACCACAAATGAGGCAGTGCAGGGTGACATGGGTTGGGCCTCTTTTGGAGTCAGAGAAGCACAGAGCAAAATTAGTTTTGAAGAAAGGCTCAGGAACATGGATGAAAATAAATGGGCGGCTAAAGTGCACAAGTGCACATGAAAAGCCTGGACACAGAATGGAGGAAGAGGTCAAGGAAGTTGGCAGCCAAGTACAGGATAATCGAAACTGTAAATAGACAACCAGGAGTCATCAGAAAGAAAGTGAAAGAAATGGAGACCGTGAATTGGATGCAAAGAATGGAAACAAAAAGGACAATGGAGATTTACAAGAATGAGAAGAAAGAAATTAGAAGGGAAAATCTGTACGATAACACAAAGGGCAGTGCCTTGCTATTTGAGTCTCGAGCCGGTTGCCTAAGGACGAAAACATATCGGAACAAATATTCGGAACTAGATGAGACATGTGTATGCTGCAGTAAAGATCCAGAAACCACTCAGCACATCCTGATGGAATGCGACAGGATCCACCCAGCGAGGACCGTAGGTAACGTGCAACTCCCAGAAGCGCTTGGGTTTAAAGTGGAAGGAAACATAAACAGATCAGCCGTAGAGATCAGCAAGAGACGATTAGAGTACTGGTGGAAAAGAAGCAGGGAAAAGATGGATACGACCTGATCTCTTAAAATCATGGGCAGCGGTACAAGGTAAATTTTTGAAAAAGAAAAAGAATAATGAGAGGTGCACAAAAATGCTAGATAAAGAACATGTATAGTATACCTGATTAAATCAAGCAGGCTAGGTGACTATTTGTCGCCGCCCCGTTTCAAAGGGGATGCCAATAAATCATCATAATCATCAGCGTAAAACGGTAGCGGCGCGCAGAGGCCAAGGTGGAGAAAAAAGAAAGCTGCGATTGCCGGGAAGCCTGACAAGCATTCAGGGATCTTTGAATGCTATCGCGGTCTACTCTTAAAGGCGAAGCTTAAGCGTCCTCCAAATCTTAATGGTGTTTCCGTGCGTGATACGACGTTCTCCCGCTGTCCTCGGTGAAATAAAGGAGATACTGGGAAGGGAAGACGCGCCTCCGCACAGCAGCATCGCCAACATCGGCTCGCTCTGCTCGCACTGCTGGTCGCTGGTGTCTTTCGAGACGGTGCCTCACGCAGCCTCGCCTTTCCTTGAACTCGTAGCTTCCTTGAAGTAACGCGTCGCCAATAAACCTCTTTCTTATCAGTACCTTGTTTCTGTTCGGTGAAAGCAAAGGCCAGGTAAGGGGTAATGAATAATGTGTAGGCAAAGTTCAAAGTGGGTGGGTTTATTGCCGCTTTTGCAATAAATTACTTAGTGCAGGCGCTCCGCAGCAATCTGAGTGTTTTACGAGCGCGCAGACTTTGGTACGTTTTTCTGGCAGAACAACGAACTCCACCAAGATCAAATTTAGCGAAAGTGGGTGAAAGGCTATGGCAAATCCTTGTGCGAAGATGATGCGTGTGAAGTAAATACGTCCTTCGCTGAAAAATTTGAGCAAGTGTTGAAAATTGTCATACTGTCCGTTATTAGCTACGCTTCCCAATAATCCAAGGTAACTCTATTTTACAGCAATTTTATGTTTACTGGAAACAGGGGTCATGTTCAGTGCAATGTGTGGTAAATCTTTAACTTTCCTGTGCAGATTAATGCGTTGCAAATAGTAAAGCAGCTCTCTTTTTTTTCTCTTATTTTTCCATTAAACTAGGTTTGTAGTAGGTTTCTATGGTGTCCTCAATGAAATACGAAAGGCCCATGGTATAGATTTGCTTAAAAGGAGCGGAAGGTTATAGATAATGTGTAAACAAAGTTCAAAGTGTGTGGGACAAATGACAGGCCTTAGCAGTAAATTGCACTATGCAGGCTATCCGGAGCGTTAAAACTGTGTTTTAGGAAGAACGCATAATTTAGCACGCTGCCCTAGATGAACTGTAAACCGCAACAAGATGCCATCTAGTGAAAATGGGGGAATATATGGATCAATATTCTCGCAAAGTGAAATGCGTGTAGGTGAATTACTGCATTTGTAAAAGAGAAAGAAAAGTCATAAGGAAAAGGCAGGGAGGTTAACTAGGCTGAGCCCTGTAGGCTACACCCTGCACTGAGGAAGGGGGAAAGAAGATTGAGAAAGGACAAGGAAGAGAGAAGTTAGGGACCGAATGGGGGATAAATGCTGGAAGGTTTTCAATGAATCAGTCTTACAGGGACAACGTTTTAAAGTGTGCGATTTAATCACAAGCAACTGCAATTTTATTGCAACTGGTCGAAAGAAGCTTCGCTGGAAATTGGGTTGTGATTCTGCACAGTCACACAAATCTGCATTGTTTTTTTTTAATGATTCGATATTGAACTTTCCTACCAGGCAAGTAACTGCAACGGCAGTCACTTTCGCGCACACCTTGGTGTTTGAGGCACACTCCTGTGCTTCTGACTTCCAATGAAAAGCCTCAACTATCATTCGTCGTCAGTCACAACAAAATGAGCGGAGGAAATTGAACAGCCAGAATAACTGAATAACTGTTCACATAGGAAAACGTATGTTTTCAGATATGAAGAGCTGATCTGTTATCATGAGTGCAACTCAAACGTCCGGATGTGATTTATGAGAGACGTTCCACGATTTGCCTAACGCAAGTATTAGGCAGTTGCTCGCGCTGATGAAGTAGCTAAACGTGGTCATTACGTTGTAAGTGCCACCAGTTAGTTGCCGTTACACACACTGGGTACGAAAGTGAATGACAGTGAAACTCTCTAGTAACCAAATTTCCATGAAAATTTATTTTCATTTATCCACACGGAGTATCACTTATTTTTTTAATAGTTTTTCGGCAAGCGTGAATCAACCAGTCACTAACATTATCTCCGCAGCTAACAAAACCTTAGGCTTTCTAAAACGGAATCTACGGAACGTTCCACCAGATGTAAAATTACTCGCTTATTAGTCACTTGTTAGGCCGAAACTAGAATACGCGTCAGCCATCTGGAACCCGCATCAATCATATCTCACCGACGCGTCAGAATCAGTTCAAAATTGTGCTGTTAGATTCATTCATACCTCATACTCATATGACGTCAGCGTTTCATTTCTGAAATCAGAATCCGGCCTATCAATGCTTTCATGTCGACGTCGCATTTGCAGTCTTTCCCTGTAGCACACATTCTTTTTTATTCCCTTAATCAAGCACCTTACATCACAGCAGCAGCACGCATATCTCACCGCACCAGCCATCCACTTCAAGTAGCGCGCCCAAGGCACGTATCTCGGACAATCACCTTCACTGCCTCCTTTTTCTTCCGAACCGCGACAGACTGGAACGGCCTTCCCCCCCAACATTGCTACTACCACCTGCCCATCTTCGTTTATAGAACTTGCCACAGACCATTTTGTTAAATGATTATTTATCACGATGTTTGCGCAGTTTTATAAAAACCCAACCCTTATGTAATGCCCCTACGGGGTATTTTTAAGGTAATAAGCTGAACTGAACTGAGCCAGCACATGCTTTCCGGCTCCTATAAGGAAACGCCAGGGGATATACTTCTATATGGGCAACGTTTTATTGAGAGGTGAAACTCTTTGATAAGTTTGCCGGTGTGCTTTTGTCTTACAAGGCGTGTTGTTGGTTGAGTTGGTTCAAGATATCAGATAAATACTGCCCCCCCCCCCTTATAAAAAAATTGGAAAAAGAAAAAAAGAACGCAGAAAAGAGCATGGAATGTCACAAGCGCTCACAAACTGCTGTACTTCAGCGAGAAGTAACAGGACAGTTCATAGTCTGCATATGCGCAAAAACAAACTCCACCTGATAACTCTGTAAGCGGGTCGCGTTATATATCCGCAAAGGCAGCCTTAGTCTTCAATCGAGAATCATTTCTGGAGCAATAAGTTTGAGACGTTGGAATCAGCTAGCGCGAGACAGGGGTAATTGGACATTGCAGGGAGAGGCCTTCGTCCTGCAGTGGACATAAATAGATGATGATGATGATGATGATGATGATGATGATGATGATGATTGGTGCTGGTGGTGGTGGTGGTGGTGGTGGTGGTGAAGAAGAAGAAGAAGTATGAAACGTACTCCAGGTGTCCTCGCAAATTTGCCCCTCATATTTGGGCGTCCAGGTTTTTCTTATATACTCGTAGTTTTCAATGAATTTTCTTCTGACAGGCGCAAACGCTTTCGCTTACCAGCTTCTATAAAGAGACATGAAGAGACGTCAACAGTATTTTCTCTGAATGGTCCTAACCTAACTTATCCTTACTTAACCTAACCTCACACATAAACTTGTGCGAATAAACTGCAAGCTCCTTATACAAAAAAGGAAAAAAAAAACAGAAGGAAAATTAATGTGTGTAATACGTCCGTACGGCTGAAGAATTACGCACCTCAACAGATGCGGCGATGTGGGTTATGTTCGTTTTATATCTGAAATTTCCGAACGCGAGTGCCCAGCCAGCTGTCATAATGATAGACGCGCTCGCGCACGCGTACTCATACGCGCTGTAAGCCAGAAGAAAGCTGTCACTGGCAACTGAAATTTACGTGTACGTCTGAGAAACTGGAACAAATACCCGTCTCTATGTATGCTATACCGTCCGGTTGGGGTGAACGTATATAGGTCTCGACACTGCAGCGACTCCATAAATGCCCAAATGCCATCCCGACGATGGAGCTTGCAGTTAGCTAACAGTAATACCGCCAACGTGGGAAGAAGGCTTCGTAGGTTTCATTTCCCGCGTTTCACACGCCCGTAATACCTCCCATCGACCTGCAGACCCGACAGCTCGAGCTTCGCGATATACATATATAGCGCGCGCCCTATGCAACCAAACCCGTGGGCCTGCAGACCTCCTCAGCGGCGCTATCGAGCGCATTGCGCTAGTGGAATTGACGCGATGATTATCTCAACTTTTCGCACGCCCTCGAAGTGCTTCGTCATCCATTTTGGCGCTCCCCCCCCCCCCTCCCCCTTCCCCAGGCGTGGGAAATCAATTACACGGCCCAGCCCACGCGCGATATATGCCCTACGTACTGCCACCCTCGTGCTCAGTATGTCCCCGCCAAGAACAACACGCAGGCGAGAGGCGCACAGCCGCACGGAGGCACGTCGAACGCTCGTTTTAACTGAACGGGTCTGTCATCACGTACCGCGGCCGCTCCGCTATCGGACGTCCCGTACCGCGCCACACGTTGCCACGCGCTTTTATCGTCGTCCACGGCGGTCCGGGGAGCTGCGGCGAGTGAGCTTTAAATGTTGCCTTTTCGATTGCCGCAGCTTGCCGTCCCTGCTGCGAGCTTCGCGCCGACGTACGCGCAAATTATGTTTGCTTTCGCTGATGGTATAGCGATGGTTCCATGCGTCTCAATTGCGGTGGCGACGTCATCTGGAGGAGACGCTTGGAATCTTTTTGCAGAGCGTGAGCTGCGTGAGAAACTCGCACAGCGAGCTTGCGTAGCACGGAAGGAACCATTACGTCTCGCTTCCAAAAGTCGTGTCCCACGGTGTGACTGTGCGTTGCAGTTGGACTCTATATATGAAACCGCGTGTTCCAGTGACTCTTTGATTCCTCTTAACTCAGCTGCCTGGGCTGCTCGATCCTACCTACTCTTGGCTATACTGCGAAGACCAGTCCATGCAGATATACTCTGATATAAGTATATAACTCATCCGTACGTACTCTAAAACCTCACGCCTGACCCAGTCCGTGACACACATTCGTTCGACGACAGTTGTCAACGTAACAAGTCTATAGAACATCTCATTTGCACCTGTTCCAGCTATGACGAATGGCGCCCTCTACTCCGCACCCCGTGAGATCACTTGAATTCAAGAGCATTCTCAGTGACAATGCGTTTTAACCATATCCATCCAAGACTGCGCGTTCGAGCCGTTTGCCAACTGAACACCGCCGCTTTTTTTTCGAGCGTCAACTAATTCATCTTTAGAAGCCTGGCCTCATTGAAAAGCACACGTCCGCGCCCGGGCTACTCCTCTGTAGCTCACATAAAACCATGCCAGAACCCCTTATTTTCTTCGGCTACCATGCATAGTTCTTCACAGCCCCGGGAATCCCTTTTTGCAGCCTCCCTATTGAAAAATTCGTCGGCCCTTCCACTCCGTGAAGATAGTTAACCAGCGAAGCTGAAACCTGCGGCCCCGGTGTTTACCACTGGGTTAATTCCGAGGGTTCATTAAAGTATTTCTTAATGAGTCACACGTGTTCGGCTGTGACGGAGAGAACGACGTCACTGACGGTATGCCCGCAGTCCGCCGTCGTCGCTTGAGTTCGATGTCTCGAGTTTCCGCGGCGGTGTGGTTAGCAGCATTCGCCTGCCATTGCAGTTTGCGATTCTTTGAAATTAAATTGCTTCAAAATTAACTATGTCCGTGACGTAAGACAACGAATGGCTCATACCCCCGTAAACGCTGCCTCCCCATTACGACGACAGAAGAGAAGTGAAATTCTACGCTGGAATGATAAGCTGCAACGCAGCCAGCTGTGGAAGAATACGACGACGACGAACGCGGGAGCAGTGGCACGAGCGCGTGCCGAGCACGAGCACGGGTGCAACTCGAGCGGCGCCAACGAGCCACCTGCAGAAGAAGACGACGACGCTCGAGCCAATGCTGATGGTGATAGCTTTCTGTATACAGGCGTTTTCGCCTAGCCATATACGATTTCGCCTATTCACATAAAGTTTCGCTTTAAAAAGCAATATGCCCCGTAACTCCCATAGTCAATAGTCCGATATGGAATTTACGGGATCCCATATAAGAACATGTTTTTCATATGTCTGAGTATCGGATTATTGGATATAGGATTTACGGGGCATACGGGGTTTCTTCAGTAGGACCTGCTCCATACGACGTGCCTCTGACAATCGCTGTAAGCAATAAAATGCATTGTAGCTCTTCGGTGTTTCAAAACCACAGCGCTGTAGCGGCGGATCGGTTCCCTTTGAAGCTGCGGTGCTTCGATAGCAGCGGCGTCTTAGAAGAGCGGTCGGATTGAGCAAGTGTCGGGTGGGGTTGTGTGAACCCGTGTGCCGAAGCGGCGGGTTGCCTCATCTCGACATCCTTGGCGAGATGCGTTGAAATGAGGTAGGGCTTATAGTGAGCGAGCGCTGTTCGCATGCTACGCTGTTGTTATTCGACGCTGGTGCCGCTGGCACCTGAACTCGAAAAGCGTGGGCACAGAATGAAGGATGAGGTCAAGGAAGTTGGCAGCCAAGTACAGGATAATCGAAACTGTAAATAGACAACCAGGAGTCATCAGAAAGAAAGTGAGAGAAATAGTGACGGTGAATTGGATGCAAAGAATGGAAACAAAAAGGACCATGAAGATTTACAAGAATGAGAAGAGAGAAATTAGAAGGGAGAACCTGTACGATAACACAAAGGGTAGTGCCTTGCTATTTGAGGCTCGAGCCGGAGCAAATATTCGGAACTAGGTGAGGCATGTGTATGCTGCAGTAAAGATCCAGAGACCACTCAGCCCATCCTAATGGAATGCGAAGGGATTCACCCAGCTACAACCGTAGGTAACGTACAACTTCCAGAAGCGCTTGGGTTTTAAACTGGAAGGAAACATCAACCGATCAGCTGTAGAGATAAGCAAGAGACGATTAGAGTACTTGTGGAAAAAAAGCAGGGAAGACATTGATACGACCTGATCTCTTAAAATCGTAGGTAGCGGTACAAGGTAGATTTTGGGGAAAAAAACGAAAACGATTAATGAAAGGTATACAAAAATGCTATATAACGAACATGTATATTATGTCTGATTAAATCAAGCTGGCTAGGTAACTATTTGTCACCGCCCCGTTTCAAAGGGATGTCATTAAATCATCGTCATCATCAGCCTAAAACGAGTTCGAATAATGTTTTCGGCTCAGATTGCTTCAACCCGACTTCGTATTCTCAGCCCGTTCGCCTCGCGTCAGGGCAAACGGACTTCCACAACTACAAGTGGAAGGAGCAGCTAGAAGAAGCACAAGAAAGAGAAATAAAATGTGAAGGTTAAACGGTTGGCGCATATACGATTGACTGCCATATATACAGGGTGTTTCAGCGAACACTTTCAAAAATTCTTAAAGGTTGCCTGTGGCAGATAGCAAAATTTTAGTTCATAAGCTGGTCTACTCGAACAGGCGGACATTACTTGCACAAGAAATTGATATCCATAATCGAATAATTAACAAGTCACTAATTGAGTTTCTAACTAATTACCTGATGGCCCATATTGCAATTTACAAATTGTAGCCATGGAGTTCGCAAGGCGGATCCACTTGGAATGAATTCTCGCGATGACACCAGTTTCGAGATATTAATTCCCGAACTTTGCGGAGAAATGCATTGGCGTTCCAGTTAGTTTCTTAACAAAACGGCGTTTTACGCATTGAAGCACAAAATTAACTGGAATGCCAGTGCATTTCTCCGCAAAGTATGGGAATTGATATCTCGAAACTGGTGTCATCGCGAGAATTCATTCCAAGTGGATCCGCCTTGCGAACTCCACGGCTACAATTTGTAAATTGCAATGTCGGCCATCAGGTAATTAGTTAAAAAAGTTAATTAGTGATTTTTGTTGATTAGTCGATTATGCATTTCAATTTTTTTGTGCAAGTAATGTCCGCCTCTTCGAGTAGACCAGCTCATTAACTAGAATTGGGCTATCTTCCACAGGCAACCTTAAATAAATTTTGAAAGTGCTCGCTGAAACACCCTGTATATATGGAGAAAGATGAACAGGAGCAGAAAATTCAGAATTGGTGCTATTATTCAGGTTACAATTTGAGCTCAGTGTATGCGATCGACTTTCGCAAACAAGAAATTCAGCTATCTATATTTGTTCATAGGTAAATCATTGAAAGCGGACAAGTGGTATATATGAAACTACAACTTACGTGAAATTGGTACAATGCTTAGGAGGGTTTTGCAAAAGTCATATTCACAAATTAGTGTGATACTTTAGAGCTCTGTATAATACATCGATTATGTCCGCTTTAGATGTGTTAATAAGTGTAATTCAGAAAATGGTGATATCGTTTTGTTTGTTGTTGTTGTTGTTGCTTAGTTAGAGAGTTGTAAACTTGATTAATAACTTTTTGGAATTTCGCGATTTATAAGAAGTTTAAAAAAACTGATGCTTTCAATAAGAAATCTGCTTTTTGCATTCATGATTTTAACTTTTTCTTTTAAACGCAACAAACATCATCAAAATCGGTGCTGTGGACGCCGAGAAAAGCGACTTCTTCGTTAAAATGTGTTCATATTGGAGTTGCAAAGGTTTAAATTCATCTTAACCCTCTAACTAAAGGCTCTAATTAAATGCTCTAATTAAAGGCTTGGACGAGCTGTACTCGTCTTGCCAGTCCGTAGCAATGTCTTCGACGACTATAGACCTCGTCTAGACGTATATTGTTGTCTTGCTCACCAGCCATCAATCGCGCACTGCACTGCGTGTAGTTCGAGCGTTAACGTATATTATTTTGAGCTTTGAGATTCGGCCTTCCTCAGCGCCAGCGACGTGTTCGGACAATAATAGAAAATCTCAAATGAATGCAGAGTAGGTGAAATTTCCGAAGAAATGAGAATATTAGAGAAAAAAAATATTAGAGAGGATATCGCTGCGGCAGCGCAGCGTTTATGGCGCGGCGCTGTTAAGCTCTACGCCGCGGATTTGATCCCGTCCGCGGCGGCTGCACTTATATGGGGGCAAAAATGCGACAATGCTCGTTTAATTAAATTGTACAAGAACCCCAGGGAGTCTAAATTAATCCGGAGTCTCCCACTACAGCGTGCCTCATAATCGGATCGTGGTTTTGGTACCTAAAACGCAACAATATAACTTCTCTTTTTTTATAAAAAATATTTTTATAAAAAAAAGAAAAGTTATATTGTTGCGTTTTAGGTTTCGAAGGTCATATGGCCTTCGAAATCAAATGAAAGATCGAATATTTCTTCATTTATAAAAAAATCGAAGTATAATCTTTTTGTGGAGTCCATTTGATAAAAATGAGAAGCAGCTGCTTTCAGTTGTCTGGTGTACCGTAAGAATGATGATAATAATATAAGGGAAGAGCATGACATCAGTTGTCTGGTGTAATGTAACAATGACAGGTCATGAAATACGCGAACAGCGCGCCCCCTCATGTGTGTCAAGTGCTGCGTCCGTTGATGGAGATCAGTAAAACACCACGACACCACACGTTGTTTTTAAGGGATGCAAACATGATGGGACTGGTTAGGTTGTTTCGCTTAAGGGGTAATTCATACCGGCGACTCTCCGAGGTCACGCGACACACATTCTAGTACCCTCAACTGGCAAAGTGACCGGTCGCAAATAGTTCCAAATAATTGTCGCTGTTGGTCGAAAAGCGACTGTTCTGGGTCAGTCGCTCGGGCTGCTCGATTTTGTAGTCGCGCGACTGGAATGTCAAGCAGCGAACGCTTTTCTAAACAAAGCGACCATATGCGACTATTGGCGACCGGTCTCTTTGCGAGTTGAGTGCCCGGTAGAACATTTGCGACCGGCTTGGTCGCACGACCTCTGCCAATTGCCGGTGTGAATGAGCGCTAAATCTAGAACCACTGAAACTCATTGAGCAAAAGTTCTGTGCATAATGCGTTCGCGCGGAAACATATGCATCCGCGCAACATCCGCGGCCCATCTGCAGCGAGATCATTCGGAACAGTCCTCATTTGCAACCAAGTTGTTCCTTCGATATTCCGTTAAGTGATCTTGTCTTTTGTATTAGAACGGGAAAAAATTCGTAAGGTTCGAATAGCGAACTGTTCAATCGAACACGAATTGAAAAATTGACTGCGCATCCCACTTTGGAGATGATTGGCGAAGTTAAATGCGATTAACAATATATTTCATGATTGGCGCGTAATTTGAGACGTTTATGGTTATTATAAAGAGTGGCGCATACTCAGTGGCTCATAGCCGGTGCCTCCTCACAGGCGTTTTGTGTGCGAGTAATTTTATTAGAGATAACCACCGGCGTCCCGTATGACAGGAATTCGTCATCACACTTAAGCAGGCCCGTGTCGCTTACACTTAATACTCCGCCTCAGTTCCCTATAGCTCGCGACCCTTTCCCGATGATGGCCAAAAGGTATGGCGGCGAACGCCATGCACGAAGGGCAGCTTTCTGGTAGAAGCGCGGCCTCTTGCGAGGGCCGATCCCGGAGGTAGTGCACAGCCGCGCCAAGAAAATTGCATCGCTTCCGGGTTTCTGTTATTGTCTCGCACTTTTAATATTTCAGTCTGAGAAGGTTTAACATAAAAGGCAATGCGCTGTCGGTGCTTTGTTTCATGGCATTTGTTTGTGGGCTGACATTCTCAAAATTTTGGGGAATAACTTTGTCAAGAATGTAAGACAATTGGTATGAGCAACTTTAGTGATAGAATGACGTGGCAATATTACCCGCATATGCTGCATGTCATATAGCAAGGCGTGGCATATACGTATATCTAAACATATACGGCAATTGTCGCTCACGGGACGCCAACGCCGGCGCTGGTGCCGACGCCGGATTTTCTGCGGCATGAGGCCCTTAACGGTGTCGCGTTAAAATAAGTCTTCATTTGTCGTGGCAGACAAAGCCTACTTTCCAGACTTGATAGTAACGAATACAAGCAATTCATTATTTGTAATTAATTTCGGTATTTTGGTAATCTTTAAATAGATCTATTACATGTCTTACTCGGTAAACCTCACTGTGCTTCAAATAAATGTTGAGTAACCCTTTAGATGTAACTAGTTATTGTATTGACGAAAGCAGCTCTAGCAGGCGACGCCGCTTTGAGCACTTAAATTTCGCAGGAACTACATCAGAACGCTTAGTCATCCCTCTTAATTCCCTTACTCATTCCCTTAATTCGCTTATTCATCCTCTTCATTCGCTTAGTCATTCCCCTTAATTCGCTTAGTGTACTTCGCTTAGTCATCCCTCTTCATTCCATAGTCGAGGCTTCGACTCCCACCCAAGGTAGAGGGTTCAAGTGCCTTAATTAACTCTATAATAATTAACTGTGCCTTAATTAACTTCGCCTTCATTCACACCAAAGGATGTGGGTTCGACTCCCACGAAAGGTGGTGGGTTCAACTCCCACCTAAGGTCTAGAGTTCGACTCCCGCCAAAGGCCGAGGGTTCTAGTGCCTTAAATATTGCTTAATTAACTGCGCCTGAATTAACTTCGCATTCATTAACACAAAGGTCGTGGGTTGGACTCCCACCAAAAGTCGAGGGTTCGTAGCTTTTGTGTGCCTTTCGTGTCACCGACACGTTTTCGCTCAAGGTCGAGAGAGAGATAAATAAAAGTTAACCGGACAAGATTCTGGTTTGCTACCCTGCAATGGGGGAAGGGTAAAGGAAATGACTGACTAATGAGACATATAAGGCTTTCACCTTAATAAATAAATAAATGCGATAGATAGATAGATAGATAGATAGATAGATAGATAGATAGATAGATAGATAGATAGATAGATAGATAGATAGATAGATAGATAGATAGATAGATAGATAGATAGATAGATAGATAGATAGATAGATAGATAGATAGATAGATAGATAGATAGATAGATAGATAGATAGATAGATAGATAGATAGATAGATAGATAGATAGATAGATAGATAGATAGATAGATAGATAGATAGATAGATAGATAGATAGATAGATAGATAGATAGATAGATAGATAGATAGATAGATAGATAGATAGATAGATAGATAGATAGATAGATAGATAGATAGATGTACTGCAACGGATGCAACTCACCGCGACTGCAACGGGTTTCCGTAGCTGATGCAGTTCTGTCCCTCTGCGTCTGTAGGCGGCAGGGCAGCCTCCAAGTCCTCGCTCATGGCATACTAGCGCTGTGCCGGTCACTCTCGGCGGTTCGGCACCGTCGGCCACGCAAGGCCGGCATGACGACTGCGCCGCCTACGCAGGCATCCTCCGCGCACCACACGTCGACTGCCGCTGACTAGACACGCTTCTAATCAGCGGCAGAGGTCCAGGACTGAAGATTCGCGCTGCTTCGAGACTTATACTCGATGATATCAAACGAACCGACGCCTTCCTCTTCTTTTTTTCTTTCTCTTAGCGCGTCACCAAATACGCACTTGAAACAGATGACCGCGCTTAATTATATCCGCCTTGCGAGCGGCGAAGGCTTCGGCGGCTTGACAGTCTCCCAGCGAGCGAAACTCAAGTCTTCCAGTCTCGGATACAGTGCACGGTGGGCCGGTGTGTATCTTCGACGAGCGTTTTCGTTAGGAGCACACGCGACACCGGTAAGGTAAATACATCGAACGCGTCCGTTGTGACAGCCTCGTCTAGTAACGGATCAAATCCTGCGCCGTAGGCAGTCCCAGCACCAGAACCTGGCTCTATCTGTCCGCGGTGCTTCTTCGCTTTTAGAACCTTGACAGGTGTCAGCGACGACCTTTTCAACACATTTAAGGGAAGTCAACTGCTACGGTCCTCTTCGCATCGAGCACAACATAACGCACGCCGCCACAAGGTTGCGAAACGGGGCTTTCTCCACACGAAACGAAAATCCGCAACGATGCTCGCCACACCGGTACACACGCCTCTGACGGCAGCGGCGACTGCGGCGTGCTCACGCTGAACGCACGCTCCAAACACCTATACTACTCTCTTCTTCCCTTCCCTACCCTCTCATCCCTCTTCTATCCCGGCGGCTCTACCTTGTTTTCCCTTTCGTCTCCCCAAGGGCGACGGGAAAGTGAAACTGGCCGAGCCACGTGGTTCGTTGACGCCAGAACGCGCGGCGGGCCCCACAGCGGTTACCAGGGGCAACCTTCCTTTGTATAGAGTGCCGCAACGTTTGGACGCGTATATATCGACGCGTAGGCTTTCTTGTTCTCTTTCCTTTCGAATGATGCTCTCTCTCTCCCCTTCTAGCTACACATCATTATTTTATTTTTATTTTTCACTTTTTTTACGGCCTGCATCACACGCTCTCTCATTCTTCAACGCCGCATGTGTTTCACTCCTTTTCGTATACCTCTCATTAAAGAGCCGCGTATATACGAACGAGGGACGAACTGCGCGAATGCCTTCAGATGTGGCGAAGCGAGCCGCGTGGTACGGTCTGCCTCTGTTTATACGTGCAAAAGTTCTGGCTTTGATAGAGAGTACGCACTTATTACTATTTATATGAGCCACTCTTTCAAGCCGCTACCTCGGGTACGGAGGAATTCCGCCGCGCGGTCATTATAGGCTGTGTGTTTCCCTCACTGCGCCGCTGCCGACCTTGACTTTGTTGGTTGCCCTGAAAGGATTTCGTTGTCCTGGCCCTCCCCTCCTCCCCCCCTCTCTCTCTCTGTCCCAAGCTATCCTTTCAGCTTGCTTTCTTTCCGTGTAGAAGAAAACAAACGAAAACTCTATTCTTGGTTAATAGATTTCGCCCGGAACAAGCGGTACCAAAAAAAAAAGGTGTCGCGTTGCTTTTTCTGCCGTTTACTTTTAATCGAGCTTCTCACGAGCCCGAAGGCATTGTCTCAACCCGAACACAATTGTAGCCTGCGCGACAAGCCAGTCCATCAGTTTCCGTGTCGTTCCATCTTTCCCGCTTTCTTTTTCAAGCTGTGTAGGTAAACTGTTGCAGTGCTACTCTGGCGCTCGATTTAGCCTCGGTGTGTTGTCTCTGTCCACAGGTAACATGCCATACTCGTTTCACTTCGTTTGAGATGTAGACTGAACGTGCGATTCTCGTGCATTGTCCTGTACGACTGCACTTTTCGCTTTGTGTGCAACACTAACCATGCGCGGCTTGGCTGCGAGGTTGGTTAAAGCATTCACTTTGCAAAACGATGTCTGTTGCGTGTGTCCTTTTTTTCTGGGGAGTTCATTTCACTGCCACGGATACCTTTAATTTCCTTTATGTGGTTCAGATATTAAAATGCTATTTTGTGTTCACAACTTCAAAAGTGTATTGCGGCGCTTTGAATGATTGGCCGTGCCTCAATGTTCTGTGGTATAGCTAGCCTACAAAGAATTTCGCGCCGATTAACAAGCCCGCCAGCATCTTCTGTCGTATGGAAACATAGCCTGGAGAAGCGGAACAGTTTCTTCGTCACAATGTTTTTTTTTTTCTTTTTTTCTTTGGGGGGGGGGGGGGGGGTGGCCCCGATTAGCCCTAAGGGGCCAGCACATTTTGAAGCGCAGCTTTCTTTGCGATCCTTCCAAACTGACTTTGGCTGCTGGATGCCGCCTTGCCGAATGGAACACTCGCGTTCGAGAGCATGTGCGCGTTCCGGCTTCCATTAGGTCTACGACGCAGGAATGTAACGGGCAAATAATACTCAAACTTACCACTTCCTATCGCGTCGTACTTTTCTCTTCACATAACCTCTCTTTTCTCTTCACATAACTATTCGTCCTTCGCCAAAAAACCCAACATCGTCTTCGTCCTGCACTGACGCCACTGCGTTGACAACTTACACTGTCCGTTCGCATGAACTGCTGTTTGTATTTCGGCATAGCTAGTGAAAGGTGTAGTGCGTAAACACAAATAAGGCGCGAAATTAAAGCTTCGACCTGTGCAGTGCACAAACATTGCGTGAGATTACATGCCGCGTGCGACGACGATGAAGGCAATCGTACGCATCGAGTTTTGTTTTATAACAATTCAAATAAAACATGCAATCGTCATTCCATCGTCGATGTTCCATCGACGTCGTTCCGTCATCTTCGTACAGTGATCTTATAATGCCGCAGTGGTTGTTCCATCGTCGGCATTTCTTCTTCGCCATGCGTGGCATGTGCTGCATGATCGAGCGCAACAATTTTGTGCTGTTCGAGCCGGTTCCCAGTGAAAATGTTCCCAGCTGGGTCGTGTGGTGTCTGCTTGCAAATGATGGCTAAGCAGGAACAGCGTTCCTCACGAACACCAAAGAAAGATTCGCTTAAGATGATTCCCACAGCGTGTGGGATCCGCAGGTTTTTTTTTAGAGCGCAACTTTTAGGCACCCGTTCCTGCGGCGAGCGTCGGCGCCCCGCGGCGTAACACAGCGGGGGATGAAAGACGGCGATAGCGAAGAGAGCGCGAGGTGGAAAGCGGAGGAGGAGGGTATGGCGAAAGCGTGAGAATAAAAGAGTAGTGCCGCGCAAAAGGGGCTCTGTGGCGACGATGGCGCCAGAGTAGCGAGCGTCGTCTGTTCACCGATGACGCCACCGATACCATATATGGAAACATGAGTGTAGGTCTCTCTGCGGCGGCTGCTGTGAATCGCGCCCACGCGGAACCCACGCGCTGACACTCGCGATCTCCCGATCAGCGAGGCAGTCGCGCCACACTTCGCTCCGTTTGCAACGTGCTGCACGAGACAGATTGTCCGCGCCAGCCAATATATGTCGCGAAATGAAAACACGTATAGAGCGGCGCTCAAGTTTCGCATTAAGGAGTATCGTAATCGTCTGTGAATTTTTTTTTCTCTCGTGGTATCGGTCCATCATACGACCTCTGAAACTATGTGTATTGGTTAAGAATGTTTAGTTAGCCGTAGTTTTTAATCGATGTACACTTGTTCAGCCGCCCTGTCATCTGCTTGCAGAGCTGAAGCACTAAAACGTACCGCGCGCTCTGACGTGACGATCACGTGTTGGTGCGATAGGTTTGGCTTCAATCGTGTTGCGCAATGCTCTCTTCTAATTCTTTCCTTCCTCCAAGGTGCCATTCAAAGCGTTTTCTCAAATTGGCACAGCGAACTCTATGGCGCTGCGATCATTCGGTTGCCATGATTTAGTACGTGAACTTCTCCAGTCTTCGAATTTGTGGCTTCTTCAAACGTTCTTGTGACTTTGCTTAGCACGTGTAGTTTTCTAAGTACAGCAAGGCAGTGCTCTCTGCGCGCATGCTCAATCACCGCGAATTGTCGCACTGATAGCGCAGTATATGTTGTTGAAAATGCTCAATTTGCAGTCGCAAAACCGTCTGAAGCCAAAAGGGAGAAGTTCAGGCAAATCCTTGTATTACCCATCATGCCCGTGCTTACTAAATCCTCGTACTTGCAGCTCTCGTAATCACTATAGCGTCACAGTTCAATGCAGTAATTCTTGTAGAAACCTTGTGGTAATTTTTGTAGAAGACACTTCGAGGCGGCGGCGGGACCAAGGACGGCGACCAAGGACGGTCTCCGTCCTTGGTCGCAACCGTGACCTCCGCAATTCGCCTGTGAAGTGTGAACGCCAAGAGCGACACCTTTGCTATTCCAAAAGTGAAGTTTATTAATGCAGCTTAGCTTTACATCCGTTTTTAGTGTCCCTTCAAGCTTCGGCCCATCCGCGCGTATTCGACCTGAACAGAGACCGCTCCTTTGCAAACGACAAATGCACTCTCGCTATATAGAGTGCGCATCAAAGAGAATTATCCGCTCTTCGTTACCGCAGACCTCTCGGCATGACGCGAGTACCGAGTCGAAACGCCGGATAAAACCGAATTCGGTTCATCTCTTCGGGACGCACGGCTCCAGGAATCGATTCGAAGCGTTACAACAGACGCGAGCGTCGATGTCGACACAGCTCCATCGTTGAAGTGGTGCACCAGACGCCTATAGTCACGCGAGAACGACGGCATATCTATCGATGTGATCACGTCAAAATATGACTGCTGCATCCAGCGCAGCACTGCTGCCACGGTTTTCTCTCTACTTTCGGAAAACGTCTAGTGGCAGTGCTGAACCGAAGACCGGACTTTTATTGTTGTCTTATATAGCTGCAGACGACCAGCGGGAAGGTAGGGTGGCTATCGCAAGGCGCTGGAAAAGGAATACGTACTGAGAGAGAGAGAGATAAACCATATTTATTGAGCAGTTAAGTATGTGGATCCTTGTTTCAGGTAGCGATGTGTGTCCTCTTGGCTCGACCGGCCAGCAGGAGTTGATCTTGAGGTATGGAAGTGGGCAGCAGCATTCCTCACTGCTCAGAGGAAAGGAAAGGAGGTGGTAGGTCTGGGTTGTTGACGCACTCCCATGCGATGTGCCTGAGAGTGCCTGGCTAATTACAGAATTTGCATTGGGTATTGAATTGTGTCTACTGAGCTTGTAGTTGTTTAGGAATTTCTTGGTAGGTACGTGAAAGTATCGTGTTGTATTTACTTTTCGCGTTGAATGAAAACCCAAGCGCTCTAAGTTTTAAAAGATACTCTCAAGCGCCGGAATGCCCTGATTGACTTGCTGTAACGCCTGATTCTACAACTTCGTCGTGACGTCATGAAACAATCGTTGCTCCGGTCTTGTGATCAGTGTGGCCGCCGTACGCGGGCGTAGCCAGAATAAACCGCGCGCAGCAGACTTATTTATTATTTTAATGAGAAACGTCATCATACGTAGCCTTATTGCAACATGGCGTCACCAAACTTGTGTCATGACGTCACGATAATGTCGATTGCGCCAGAACCACCATTTTAGAGACAGCTTTAGTGCAAAATTGAAATAACCTATAAGTGTTTTCAATCGTTCGTACGTTCGAAGAATTTATACTTGCCTTTTAGGGGCGAGAAGTGCGTGGTATAGAATTAGTACGACTTCGAGTGTATGTCAGTATTCCTTCAAAAAAATTGATGACCTGGGGCCCCCAGCAATACCGCCTAGCCCAACATTCACTCCTTCTAGATTTAATAAAACTTTCAACAAATAAATTTTTAAGAAGACGATCCGAGGTCGGAGATGATTCTCGTCTGGCCGGAATCATCACCACGGATTGGCGGTAAATAGGTAGTGTAAAGAAATAGTTTTAAATATACTAGACACCTCAACGAAGCTGAAAAGATTTTTTTTTTCGTCGGACAAGTGTGTGTGAGCAAGGTCTTTCAAGACATGTACAAAATATGTTCTGAGTTAGGTTCTGCTCGCTAATTCGAAGAGCTAGGCAAAACAGCGTTGCATGTAGGCTCCCTACGAAGAGCCGTTTCAAATAAAATTTTATTCTTCCTTTCTTTCTTTCATTAGTCACTCTTTGGTTTCAGTACGGCATGGCTTAGCGTAAATGAAGTAATACCAGAGCACGTATGCCTGGCATCGAGTCAACGAGTATGCGCTTTCAAGCCGAGCGCTTTAACCACTACATCATGTTTTTTGATTGATTGATTGATTGATTGATTGATTGATTGATTGATTGATTGATTGATTGATTGATTGATTGATTGATTGATTGATTGATTGATTGATTGATTGAAGCAGCCAACACATTGTTTTAGAACATGTAAAGACTCACTCGACTTCGATGCCTGTGAACCATCTGCGGTATTCCGCTCTCAAAAAAAACCGCACTGTTTTTTTGTCCATGTTCTATATACAAACGTCGTTCAGGGTTGGCCTATCTGATTGAAGCCCCGTTAAATTATCGCTATGCTGTAACCTGGTGTCAAAAATAGGGGGCCATTTTTCATGCATAAGTCGCCAGCCGTCTTGCTCCATCGGTATAACTTTGTTTGCGCATATTTAGTATGGCATATTCTAGGATAACCGGCGGAGCTCCCAAAAGAATACAAGACTTCTTCGACCCAAAACTTCGATCGAAGCGAACGACCGAGACGAAATGGATCTAATCAAATGTTGCACAGAAAGTTAACAGTAGGCGTGTATAAAAGCCTAATCGACTTTGCTTGCAAAACGCGACGCATACCGATACGCTTCTTTCGAAAGAGGCGTCAAAGCGCGCAGAAAACCGGACTTGTGAAGCGCACTGACGAAACAGACGCATGGTTTCTCGCTTCCAGCCTTTCCGTATAATTGTAGGGCTGTATTTACCGTGTCATTATGACTCACACGTGCGTTACATATACCACCGCACAAATGAGACGTCTGATACAGAATGACACAGCCGCCGTGCGCGCGATTTTCCCGCCTGCCTTATCTGTATACGGTCTCCTGTCCACCTTTGCGTAAGCAAGCAGAGTTCCACGGCAGCCGCGAAATCGTGTCGTAGACTCCACATTTCTATGACAGGCACTTTCATTGGCCCAGCACGTTGAGAATCGACAGATTATACTGCCACGTGCCAATAGAAAACTCGCTCATTGTTGACGTCATCAGGGTTCGAAACGATCGACTGTTTCTCGTTCGGACGATACGTGGCGTGTATACGCGTAATTTCTATAGCTGCTAAAAATTGCTCGCCGGTTACTCAAGCAAAGTTTTGCAATCGGTGTGTAGTTAAAGAACGCTGGTTAAACGCCCACGCGCGCCCGAGCAACCTTGACCAACAAACCTCTACAGCTTCGATGGGGCCGACAGAGCTATGCGGCTTTAAATTAGCCAGGTTGAAACGCGAGCACAAAGCCGAGTCGATTTCCGGAGTGTTTGCAGTCGACTCCTCACCTGCGCAGTCTTTGTTGGGAATTCAATGCGGCTGCCGGCCTTTGCGTGGCATAGCCGGCGCGATCGAATCTTACACGAACAGTTATACAGCCTTGACTGGGCAGCGGGAACGTGGAGGGGAGGGAGATGGGGGAGAAGGATGGTGGGAGGGATTGAAAGGCATTGTAGGTGCGTGCGACTGAGTCAACTTCGACGCTGACGGCGTGTACTCCGGTTTCATACAGCGCAACTGCAGACGGCACAAGTCCGGAACGTGGCAATCAATCGTTCTTACCCGTCACGAGCAGACGACAGAGTCTTTTGTCAAAACGATGTTTGCGCAAGGTTCGTCCCGGAATGAAAAAAAAAAAAAAAAACGTACTTAAGAGGGGGAGGGGGGGGGTTGCAGCAAAACAAACACGGTGCTCCTAAAGGTCATCGCGAGTGCGTAAAAGTTTTGATTTCCGATAAGATCATTAAAGTTTGAAAAAAAAAACTTGGGAGGCACCTAAGCTTCGCCTTTAAATGTAGAACGCGATAGCATTAAAGGGTCCCTGACTGCTTCTCACGCTTCCCGCCAACTGCAGCTTATGCAACCGTAATCTTTACCGGTAAACGCTTGCGGCGAACGTTATGCATGAAAGCGAGCTTTCTGGTTCTTTTTTTTTCTTTCCCCCTCACGGTCAGCGCCGCCGCTGCCGCAGATGCGCGGAGGCGAGCGCTATCTGGTGGTGCTGCAAGGAACCGAGCGGCGCACTCTGTGATTGGTAGAAACGCGCCGCGCTGTGATTGGCAGGCAACTTTGGCTCACGGTCAACGCCGGCGACGACGTTCTTTCGGCGTAACGGGCTTTAATAATTATATAGCCACCTCGACTGACAACGGGAACAATTAGTTTCGACTTTGCGAACCTTCAAGTATAAACGCGACGCACAGATTCAGCCGATACTACTATGGTGAGGTTATCACCACATCAACACTATTACGAGCAGCAATTCTTGTTAACCGTGTTCTCCTGTGGCATTTGTACGCATAAAACGTATTGATTGTTGTTGATTTTTTTTCTTCTTCAACAGCCGTGAGTTTGTAATGTATATTCTATCGTTTTCTTCAACTGTTCGTTGTTTTCCGACTGTACATTAATTTGCACTTTGTACCAAGCGTCTGATCGCGTCTACTACCAAGTCGGTCATCGATCGACTCAGAGGTGTCGGCGCTAAATGCTCGCCATCATGTGCAACTATGTGTTGTTGTTTTACGTCCTTATTTCCTTGTTGTTTTTTGTCTTTTTTTTTGTCTGTTCATTTGACAATCGAAACGTTGTAGAAAAGCCAGCAGCAAAATTTTCCAACATTTCAATTGTCATCAAATAAATAAAATCAAACTAAGACAGCGAGAGTTCCACGCAATAGAAAAGCATTCGCTTTGCTGCTGAAGCCAACAATAGCAGTATTTGGCATCGATGGTTGATAACCTCGTACTCTGGTTATTGCTGGTGCAACTACTAGTCACAAAATTTTGAGGCTTCTGAAAGGGGTCGCAGTGGAGACTTCATTCAGAGCACTGCACGGGCCTGGCCCGAGCCCGTCTACACAATGCAAGTTTAGAGCTAGCATGAAAAAGCCAAAAGAAAAGTAGATTCCGGCAAGGCATTTTATTTCGAGCTCTTGAGTAACACTTCGTTGAAAACACTATAAGGTTTAGCATACAGGTTTGTGAAGTGGATTCTTATTAGTAGATAGTTCTTGCAGCAAGCAAAGGCCAAAAGTTATATTAGGTGCACAGCAAGCAAAAAGCAGCGGAAACTTCAAATGCGCATATTCCAGCTTGGGAACTAAAATAAAAAATTCACAGGGTCTCTTATGTTATCCCTAAGACGACTTGAAGGCGAAAGCCCAAGTGCCGATGCATTAAAGACGGCCACATGACGTACACATTACCCTTAATTCACTTAGTCTACTTCTCATAGTCGTCCCTCTTAATTCGCTTACTCGTCCTCCTAATTCGCTTAGTCACCCCCCTTAATTCGCCTAGTCTACTTAGCCTTCCCTCTTAATTTCCTGAATCATCCTCTTAATTCGCTTACTCATCCTCTTAATTCGATTAGTCTACTTCGCTTACTCATCCTCTTAATTCGATTAGTCTAATTCGCTTAGTCATCCTCTTAAATCGCTTAGTCATCAGCCTTTAACTCGCCTGAGTCATCCACTTAATTCGCTTACCCATCCTCTTAAATCGCGTAGTCATCCATCTTTATTCTGTTGGCTTTAACTCGCCTGAGTCATCCTCTTAATTCGCTTAGTCATCCACTTATTTCGCTTTACCATCCACCTTGCTTGCTTACGGTACTATGAGCCATTGATTATGATATTTTTTGTACCTTTCGTGTCGTCGACGCGTTTTAGCTCAAGGACATTGAAGGTCGACTGAACGATGAGACATATAAGGCTTTAGCCTAATAAACGAGGCAATGATCGTCTACAGTATGATCAAGCTATCACATTATGATTAGGCTATCACTGCTAAGATCATTTACTACTTTCGTTTCGTTTCAAATTAGATTTCCTTAGCTTAGCATCACACTCAGTTACACGCGCGTGAGCGGAGAATGCGCTGTCACGCCGAGCTCTCCAAACCCAGGACGAAGCACATCTATCGTATAGATTGAAAAGGCTTACGAAGAACATTGCGAATGCGGGTGATATCCATCGATCTGTACTGCAGTTACCATTAAGCAACCTACACTGCAATTTTGGCAGTTTCGCCCGAAAGGCAGAACGCCAACAGCGATAGCAAGGTTTGACGCTGCGCACGACGTAGCACGCAAGGCAAAAGAAACAGCACCCTGGCAGCTGTAACAGGCATCTCACAACGCTGGTGGGATGGGTAGCAAGGCGTTGCAGACGTCGAACCTCGGCGGGTGCCTATTCCGGACGTTTGTCAAATTCCGCCATATCATCGAATTTAGTGACGGGGGCATTTTTGAGACAATCGGAGAGACCGTATCAGACCTCGGGGCCTCTCTGGTTGGATCAAAATGCCGAGATTTGCCAAATTTGACAACATGGCGGGAATTCCACATTGTTCGGAATAAGCACCCCTACCTCGATGGGGCCCGCGATGGTACCTGCAGGAAACCGTCGGCGTTTGTCAGCGCACAGTGAAATATTGGCTAACGTTAGCTTGACCTTTACTGCCCGTTCCGCTCGGACCAGTGCATACAATAGCTCATTCAGGAACGCTAATGTGATTATAGTGTGCTTGCGCACAACGCTCATATGCCAGCAGCGGAAGGTGAAACGCTGCCCTATACTCCATCTCGCAAGTCGATATCAGCTCCGCCGAAGGTATACGAGGCGTACACAGGTAATATCCTTGCACACCGAAATATAGTTCCGGGAGTAACGGTCTGATTATTGGCCACATTGTAGAGTTTTATTTTTGCTTGGTGCATGATACGTTACATCGCTATATGACATGTTAGGACCTATGCACGTTGTATACCGTGAATTACTGTGTCGGTGAGCAGACGACGCGGTGCGGATGAATACATCTCGAGGGGCATTCGGCCTTCCTATTGGCTGAGGAGTCCTCCAGCTTCCACAGCGTTGCAAACGGAGGCGATTAAGCACAGCGTTGACGGTGATGATGACGATGATGACCTTATAACATGGCTCATATCCACCCTGGGGGGTTTGGCCAAGAATTGAGCACCTGAACTCTTACATAATCTTTGACGAAACCACAAGTAATGTGCAAACGAGCAATCAAAACAGACAGATTAACAATTTTCCTAAACAGAACAATTTATTATTGTAATGCTAGGATTTTGCTTCGTCAACTTCGTTCACATTGCTTCGTCATTTTTGGCAGCCAAACGCACTGCGCGTCTCTTATCTACGGCTTGAACGAGCACCCACAACGCCAGTCGCTATAGGCCACGATCGCACGCAAACTTCTCTCGTTGCAAAGCCAGCAAAACATTTGGCGAAACATTTGGCGCATGCGTCAAATATACGTGTCATTTGGTGACACTTTCTCGTCTTCTTTCCTGGTCACATTTCGCACTTTGGGGTGTTGTTAGAATGCCCTGTTTTCGGGATCGGCCCGAATTTCTCAGTACTTTCCGCGTGGCATGCACCTAATGCTACCTGTAAACTGTGCGACATTGTACTGCCTTCATAATCTGCTCAGGTTGGTCCCATTTGAACACTTTTTCGCCGGAGTACAAATGTCATCGTCGTTTTACCATAGACATAGGTACGTACGATTCTATAACACTTAGTCGCCGCTCATGGCAAAATCTGTGCTTCTCTCGCTCACGCCCTTTCATTACCTATATACAGAGCCCAGCAATCGGCATCTAAAAATTCGCGTAGTAGGAGAATTCAAGCCGTTGTCGTCAAACGATCGTCGTCAACGCGGTCGTTGTTTCGCTGCGGTATAGCCACGCATACGTATATACGCTCGCGTCACAAACACACACAAGCACCTTGGTCTATCAGGCAACGCTTTGGTGAACCCCAAACAATGCTGAATAGCCAGCTACATGCAAAATGGTTCGCATAACATCGGTTCCCGCAGTACGTGCATATATATATATATATATATATATATATATATATATATATATATATATATATATACGGTGCTTCCAAATGCTCAAGGAATTCTGGAAGCACGTCAAAAGAAACGGTACTTGGTGATGTCATTCTTCGTGACGACATCGGTAATTCAGAATGCTTCGATGACTATTTCAGTTCCGTTTTCACACCTGATATCATTTGATGCTCGTGCGGCCATGACGTTTACAAGAGTTGGTGATATCGATGGTATCGTAATCAGTGAGCGCGGCATGGAATCGTCGTTGCGAGGGTTAGACTCTTCGAGAGCTTGTGGCCCTGATGGCTTATCTATTTTTTTTTCACCTTGTGCTGCACCAGTATCACAGTAGTTAAAATTAATTTACGATAAATTGCTTGTGAAGGCTTGCCTACCATACGAGACCGGAAAATCGCTATTATTGTTCCTGTCCACAAGTCTGAACCTCGAAGCGATGTAGCAAACTACCGCCCACTATCTCTAACATGTGTTGCATGCAAAACTGTGGAGGAGGAGGAGGAGGAGGAACAAACTTTTATTGAAACCAGCTGTTTAGTTGGCTGGGCCTAGGCCTCCCACGTGGGGACGTCGAGGTGTTGCCTCTTCGCCGCCTCGCGGGCGCTTGCTGGGTAGTCCAGAGTTGGTCGTCGAGGTGGGAGCTGCGCAGGGCGGCGTGCCATCTCGACGAGAGGGTCACAGTATTAATTGTCGGATATTGATCTTTACATTCCTATAGCATGTGGGGAAGCGATGCTGCCTGAGTCTCACAGATCTTGCAAGTGTTACTAGGGTTACTGTATGCCGCGTGGAACTGGGTATTTGTCTCCGTGCTGAAGGTGGTAGGTGATGCCGAGTTTAGTTATAATGTACCGGCACGTTTCTGTGAGGGTGAGACGCTCCAAATGAGATCGACGTTGTGCTTCGATTAATTCGTCGAGGGTGTTATGGAGTCCTAATTGGAGTAGAAATTCAGTGCTGGTGTTGTTTCGCAGTCCTAAGGCTAGCTTGTAGGCACCGCGTATAATGATGTCCAAGTATGGGAGGCGGCAGCGTACGTGATGTGACAGATGACGAACGAGTTAACAAGGCGGATGAGGCTTTCTTCCTTCATGCCCTGTCGCCGGTTTGTCACCCGTTTCAGCAGCCGCGACGTATTGACCGTCTGTCGGAGGATCTTGGATATAGCCGTTGAGTTAGCGCCGTTGGCTTCGATGGTCATGCCGAGGACCCGGGTGGTGGAGACCACGGGCATGGTTCCACCATCCCTCACGTGGAGTTGGATTTCCTCGTAGTGGCGTTTGTGCGTAGATCCTAGTGGTGGGCGTCCACCGAGCTTGGGGCGGTATAGTAGGAGCTCTGACTTGTCGGGGGAACATCGAAGTCCCGTGCCTTGGAGATAATTTTCAACGGCATCGATGGCGTCTTGCAGAGCGGTTTCAATTTGTCCGTCGCTGCCCGTTGTGGTCGAGATGGTAATGTCGTCGGCATAGATGGTATGGTCTATGCCGTCGAGATTCTGTAGTTCCTGTGCTAATCCGAGCATGACCAAATTTAACAGCATTAGGGAAATGACAGAGCCTTGTGGGGTTCCCGCGCATCCGAGAGTGAATTCTTCCGAATGAATATCTCCAACCGAGAGGAACGACCGTCGGTCGGATAGAAAGTCTCGTACGTAGTTGTAGGTGCGCTCGCAAAACTGTGGAGCATTTTCTTTTTCAGGAACGTTGTAGCGCATATGAATTCGCATTCTCTGATAACACCTTGTCAGCGTGGATTTCGGAATGGCTTCTCCTGTATCTCACAGTTACCTGAATTCACGCACGATCTTGCTTCTGCATTAGATAAACGACTTTCTGTTGACTGCGTCTTTCTGGACTTCAGAAAAGCGTTCGATACCTCACCGCATTCCTTACTCATAGTAAAAATGATCATATACAATATTCATCCTCAGATTATCTCTTTGGTCACAGTCTATCTCACATTACGACGACAGTTCGCGGTCATAAATGGGGTTCCCTCGCGGTTACAGAAAGGTGCGTCGGGGGTGCGTCAGGTTTCAGTACAGGGGGCTCTCTTGTTGCTATTATACGTAAATTACTTCTTCTTTCTGTTGTTTTACATGCCAAAACCAGTTCTGATTATGAGGCACGCCTTAGTGGCAGGCTCCGGATTATAGTTGGGACATCGTACATTAGGTTATTTGCAGATGTCTGCGTTTCGTACAGAGCGCTTACTACAACGGATGATTCTAAAATCCTTCAGAAGGACCTAGATCAAGTCTATCAATGGTGTAACTAAAATCGAGCTAAAACAATTCATATGACGTTTACTCTAAAAAAATAACCCATATAATTTTTCCTATACAGTATTAACAATGACCTAATAACTAAAGTCACAGCGTTTAAATATTTGGGGGTGTATTACACAGCCGAATTATCATGGCCGTGGCAAGTTCAGAATGTTGCAGCTAAAGGCTGTTTCACATGGTGCGATTTTGCAGTGCGATTTTCGCAGCTGCGATTTCCGCAGATGCGAAATTCGCAACGGCCAAGGCGAATAAAACTTTGGGTTTTCTCGGACATAACTCTTGTTTATTCAGCCAATCTACGCGCGTGTTACATTATGAAACATATGTTAGATCAGTTCTTGAATATGCGTGTGCAGTAAGGGACCATCCCACTGTGCACGACACGGAGAAGCCTGAGAGAATACAAAATTTTGTCGCTCGGTATCTTTCAAGAAAACACTGTGTAAATATTAGTGCGACAAATGTTAAGAAATAATTAAAGTGGTTGACGCTGGAGAGTAGACGAAGACGGCGTCGTTTGAAACTTTTCCACATGGTCTATCATGGCACAGTCGGTATACAAAGGGAGAGATATACAGGGTACGTGTTTCAGCGAACACTTTCGGAAATTGTTGAAGGTTGGCTACGGCAGGTAGCACAATTCTAGTTCATGAGTTGGTCTACTCGAAGAAGCGGGCATTACTTGCACGAAAAATTGAAACGCATAATTGAGCAGTTAAAAATCTACTAATTAAGTTTTAACTAATTACCTTATGGTTCATATTGCAATTTACAAATTCTAGCCATGGAGTTCGCAAGGCGGATTCAATTGGAATGAATTCTCAGGATGACACCAGTTTCGAGATATTAATTCCCGAACTTTGCGGCGAAATGCATTGGCGTTCCAGTTACTCTTGTGCTTCAATGCATAAAACGACGTTCTGTTAAGAAATTAACTGGAACGCCAATTCATTGTGTAAATGCGTAGTGAACCGAGTCGTTAACCAGCGCATCTGTAGTGGTACAGTAAAGGTGTATTTACATGCAAGCGGATTCGCAATAGACGTATGTTGTCTCAGCGTCGCGAGCGCCGGTGTCGAAGGCGACTGCAATATCCTCCTCTCCCGCGCAGCCGCCACAGGATGAGAGGGCGGCGGGAGAAGACGAGGGCTGTCCTTACCGGGCGCTCCATCACAGCATCCAAACCTTCAGATGCCTCCTAACGTAACCTAACCTAACCTAACCTCTTGCTCGAGAGCACGCGCCCTTTGAATCGGCGCCTGTGTAAAGGCGGTCAAAGTCCGACCACACATGTAAACTAATTTACGCCCTTAACGAAGCACAAGGGTGTATCATCATCATAATCATTAGCCTATATTTATGTCCACTGCAGGACGAAGGCCTCTCCCTGCGATCTCCAATTACCCCTGTTTTGAGCTAGCTGATTCCAACTTGCGCCTGCAAATTTCCGAACTTCGTCACCCCACCTAGTTTTCTGCCGTCCTCGACTGCGCTTCCCTTGTCCTGGTATCCATTCTGTAACTAATGGTCGACCGGATATCCATCCTGTGTACGCATTACATGGCCTGCCCAGCTCCATTTTTTTTTCTCGATATACAATGACGTATATCGGTCTATAAATCACGCCCTCACACCTATAAGTGTGTAAGCTTAAAGGGGGCGAATTATAGATCGATTTCCACCCGTAAAGACGTAAATTAGTTTGCAGTGCCGATTATAGACTGATGCACCCTGAAGAGTGTAGATTAGTTCACAGAGCCTATTTAGACCGATGCACCCTTAAGGGTGTAAATTTGTTTACAGTGCCGATAATAGACCGATGTACTCTTAAGGGTGTAAATTCGTTTACTCTGACCACGAAAACAGGTGATAGAGCTCGAGAAAGCCATTACCTTTTAAAAAAAAGAGCATCCGAATAGCAAGCGACGTTCAACGCGGCCCTACCGACCGCCTTCACAGTCCCCTGTATACCCGAGAGCCAGTGCGTATCGCGGAACGAAGCACGTGTGGAAACGTGCTACACGGCACGTTCGAGAGAAAACAAAAACAAAAAACAAAAAAAAACGCGAGTGTGACAGTGAGCGTGTGCGTCCACGGCACTGTATATACAGTGGCTCGGACGACACGTGGCAAGGCAATACCGACGCTCTGGGGATAGAAAATGCAAGGCAAGCATGCAAAGTTGAGGCATCGGAATAGGCCGCCATTGGAACGTGGCAACGGCATGGAACCAACTGCCGACGTATTTTTCCCGCATCGCGCCCGCGCTAGGCCTATACGCTATGCAGCCACTGCAAAACAGCGCTCAGTGCATGGCGACACGCGCGCAGGCTTCTTGCTGTGCGTTTCTCTGTTTTTATGCTGACTGTTGGACTTTGTGTTACTACTACATGGACAGTACATGAGACGAATACGACAAATAAGTAATAAAGAGTCGTGGACTAAACGGGGGGAGTCGATCGAAAGTTGCCCGGTATAGTGCATTCTTTGTCTCTTTCGGTGTCCTCGTTCTATGCGCTGGACTGTTTTTCCAGCTATAACAACTCGGCCGTTTTGTTACCATTACCTTTCGCTATAGGGCTGATTCGCACTGCATCGTGTCGCGTCGAAACGTTACATGCACTGCTGCGCTCGCATGTCGCCGGCCTGAACTTGTTCGGGTGGGTGCGTAACGAGAACGTGTTTATATATATATATATATATATATATATATATATATAACTTGTCGTTGCTGTGATGTCGAATGGGCTGTCGACGACCGGTTATTTACGAGAATCAGAGAGTTCTAGCCTGAACGGCACACGTATTAGGGCTACCGACATACCATGGCATGCAGCCGCTAACAGCGGAAGCGCTCGAGGCGCACCCTCGCGACTCTGTGTTGGACCAAAATGTCCTGAAACGTTCTGTTCTGTATCATTTATCGGCGTGTCTCACCCGCGCGATGGAGTACTTGTCCTGTGTTGTGTATATTTCCTAACTTCATCACCCCACCTAGTTTTCTGCCGTCCTCGACTGCGCTTCCCTTCTCTTGGTATCCATTCTGTAACTCTAATGGTCCACCGGTTATCCATCCTACGCATTACATGGCCTGCCCAGCTCCATTTCTTCCGCTTAATGTCAAATAGAATATCGGCTATCCCCGTTTGGTCTCTGATCCACACCGCTCGCTTCCTGTCTCTTAACGTTAGGCCTAAAATTTTTCGTTCCATCGCTCTTTGTGCGGTCCTTAACTTCTTCTCAAGCTTCTTTGTTAACCTCCAAGTTTCTGCCCCATATGTTGGTACCGGTAGAATTCAATGATAGTACACTTTTCTTTTCAACGACAGTGGTAAGCTCCCAGTCATGATTTGGCAATGTCTGCCGTATGCACTCCAACCCAATTTTATTCTTCTGTAAATTTCTTTCTCATTATCAGGGTCCCCTGTGAGTTATTGACCTAGATAAACGTACTCCTTTACAGACTCTAGAGGCTGACTGGCGGTCCTGAATTGTTCCCTTGCCAGGCTATTGAACATTACCTTTGTCTTCTGCCTATTAATCTTCAACCCCACTCTTACATTTTCTCGGTTAAGGTCCTCAATCATTTGCTGTAATTCGTCCCCGTTATTGCTGAATAGGACAATGTCATCTGCAAACCGAAGGTTGCTGAGGTATTCGCCGTTGTTCTTCACTCCTAAGCCTTCCGAGTCTAAGAGCTTGAATACTTCTTCCAAGCATGCAGTGAATGACATTGGAGAAATTGCGTCTCCTTGCCTGACCCCTTTCTTGATAGGTATCTTCCTGCTTTTCTTGTGGAGAACCAAGAAAAGTAGAGAGATACCTGTCAGCTGCCGATTATTTTCTGCTAACGACGGTTTGCTGTTCATCGCTGAAATGCACCACCTGTGCTCGATGACTTGCGCAACCACATGTGAAGTCCAGCAAGCCTTAATGGCACTCTCCAACGCATGCACGTCCAAAGTAAGCAAGAAATATGTTCCGTGTGGCTGCGGCTTTAAAATTTCACGCGAACACCATATGCGCAACTAAGTGTTCAGCAAAACGCATGCTTTCTCGAGCATGTGCACCGCTGGCACAATAGGGGGCTATAAATGTTGTGACCCAGCTATGCAGCTCGTGGATCACCTTACCTGTTTTCTCCATTATCTGTTTTTTTTTTTTTTTCATTGACGATGCAACTCGCACCTGCGGCACAGGCACGTGACCATCGAAGCTGCAGCGAAAGTAAGCCCCAAACACTTCCCATGAAGTTGCTGTTCAGAAGCGTTGAACGTTACACACACACACAAAAAAAAAAAACTAATTTCAGTTTGTTGAAGCAATAAGCTTAAAAATGATTCACTTATATAGCACTATAGTCCCCTGCAAGGGTGGAGTATATAGAAATATAGAGCACTGCACGGTCCCAGCCCGGCCCCCGGGCCTGGTAGAGCAATTTTCGGTGGGCTTGCGCCTGGTCTGATGAAGCCTGTGGACCTGGGCTTGAAACCGCAGACCCGGGCTGCGCCCGAGCCCATTCACTGATGAGCCTAAAGGTCGTACCTTCGAACACATGCGGGCGTTCTGCATAAATCCGAGTTATTCAGTGCAAAGATAAAGTGACATGTTGGAAATGGTTGTTAATTACCTTATAGCAAGCGAAATAAAAAAAAGACTTCTAATTCCTTTTGTTTGACCTCATTGTGTAAAAAGTTTGCTAATTATTGTTGTTGCCTTAATCGTTGCTAAAAAAACAAGCTTCGTTCTCCCGAAAGAAAAAGTGTACAAAACGCTCTTGATATATACAGCTTGGCTGTTACCGCTTTACGCGATTGCACTATTTCATCGCTCCAATACAATTATTTTTATTCCAATTGCGTCATTTTGCTGTTTTTTTTTATTAATTGTACCACACTGATGATAGTTTTATGATCACCGCAGTGCGCATGGATAGCTTTCGCCTTAACAGTATTCGCAGTGTTCTTAATTAGCCTTAACTTTATGCATGACAATTGTTTCGTCGTGGGCTCAGATAGGTTGGTATATGGCAATGCATTTCCCACACTATACTTTTCGTGCCTAAGTTAGAATATGCGCGTTTTGAACATTCAACCGCTTGCGCACGTAATAAATTTTGAACGTTTTCTTGCTGTAATAACTATTTACAAGAGTCATTGTATTGTGATAGCAATTAGGAAACCGAAGGGGCGCTTGCGTCGCCTTCATGGTGCTGTCATGGTATCGACGCACATGCGTATACTATAGCCCGTGCACGGAGGCTTGCGTTTAGCTGCAAAAGCGTCGAAGCCAAGTCACCGGAGTGCTCCATCGCATTCCGCGCCATGTAACAAAATGAATCACCCTCGCGCTCCGCTTAATCGGCTCTGCCGGAGCCAGCAGGGCACCGTTCTGACTTGTACAGCTACCATTACAGCCTTGTGCGCTCATACATTAGCGTTCCTTTGAGAAGTCTGCGTACCACACCGTGGTGGTGCGTACACTAGTCTATGCGGAAAGAACAGTAAGCGTCAAGTTATAAATCTAGCGCTGCCAAACGTCTTCCCAGTTTTCCGTCTTTCTCACTTAGTAGCCAACTCCGTAGCCAACATTCCTCACGCTACAGCGTAGTTGGCAAGCCAGGTATCTGTCAGGGCGCTCTTCCTGCGAGCGTCCGGCGTTAACATCCGATGGCAAGAAAACCCACCTGACCAAGTGATGACGTCACGCTCCCAGCGCTGGACCTGCTGCGGCTCGCACGGCGAGCAGCCACGGCGGCGGAGGTAAGTCGTGGCCCACGCCCCCCAAAAATTGACTTTCGACAATTCGAAAATGGAGTTGACCCACGTTCAAAACCGACCTGACCCACTCCCAAAATTGACCTGGCCCAACCTCAAAAATTTACCTTGCCCCATTCGAGCACATGACCAAGTGAAAAGTATTGCGCGGAAGAGTCAGAAAGCTTTCGCATTCAATGCACGTACGGAGACTTAAGTGCCTCTGTAATTTTTGTTAAAACAGCGTGCTAGGAGCTAGAACGCAACACTAAACCTCGTTATCACTGTCAATACGTTGCCTGTGGCGAAATTTTGTTACATATTATACGAGTGTACACAATTCTTGGGCTTTACAACACAAATTGTTGCGCACTTGTGTAAAACAAGATCCCTTACCAGAAATGTGTAACCCAGGTCTTGGTTCTATCGGCCTTTTCAGGGTTCTCAACGTTTTATTGTCACTGCATGTATTTTTATTGTGATGTCTTTAATACACCGCCGAGGAAATGACAGTTATAAGGCATGCATAGATATATCTTCCTCCGGCGGGCCCGGACTGGGCCCGTTCATATAGTCCCGCGCACGGGCCGGGTCTGGTCAATGCAGGCTCGGATTCGCGAGCCCGGGCTGGGCCCGAGCCGAAAATTTTGGCCCGTACAGTACTCTGCAATGTAGTGCATATACGAAAGTCTAAAAAGATCCGTCGCGCAAACAGGGCTCACGACATCGGCAAACGAGCCGGCTATGGAGCGTGTGATTGGTGGCCATTATACGCGGATCGACCCGGGTTTGTCTCGAGGGGCTTTTCATTGGCTGTCGCGTGACACGGTTGTGTGATTGGGACGCGTCACGCCAGCCCACACGGCTGGTTTGCCGGCAGCGCTCATCACCAAATTCATGCTCCGTATACTGCCGGAACTGCCGTGTCGACTGGCTATGCGCACGGTGGGCTCATTCATATATTTATGCCCCGTCCCTGCGCAAAACCGGGCGTACAGTGCACGCCAGAACGCCCGATCATTTCCTATATCGAAGCACTCCGGGAGTTACGGAATACCTCATACAACCATAAATCCGTAGTCGCTTCTCCCACCCGTCGGAGAAAGCGCACCCTTGACCAAACAAGTGTGCCTTCAAGGTAGGCGCTCAGCATGGGCCACATTACTGACTTCCTCTTACAAGCCGCTCCATACAACGAATAGGAAGCCAAGAACAATGCGTGCACCATAAACAACAGGACCGTGTCCACCGTAAAGGCGCCGTACTTTCGGCACCATACAGCAAAGTTGCTCCAGAAAACGATTCCTCTTAGCAAGCCGCCTTTTTGCCTAATGCCCTTTTGTTCGTGGCCACGCCGCGGGTGGTAGAAACAAGGGAAGATCCGCCACAAAAAAAAAAAAAAAAAAGCAGGGCGCGCGGTGGAGAAAGCCAAGCACGAAGTGCCCGCGAGCCGTACGTAATGACTTGTTTCCGGACTGCACGCGAGCAGGCAAAAGGCAAGCAGGGCAACCGCAGCGCCCCGCAGACGCCTAGCGGCAGTCGCGCGAATTCGAGTCGCGCTGTCCGCGCGTCTGTTGGTGCGTGGCGCACTGAACCTGCCTTGTGCTCTTTTTCATTGACTTCTTTTTCTCTCTCGCTCGTTGCGAAGCCGGAGCTGCCGCCGCTCTCCGAGGGTGCTCCTCCTCCTCCGAGAAGTCGCCGCGGCGCGGCGATGGGAAAGACCGGTTTTCGGACAATGAGGGCCGATGGGGCCACAAGGATCCTTCGAGATGTCGTCGTCGTCGTTGCATTCCGTGCTCCGAGTGACTCGCTTCAAAGCGGCTAGGAGTGTCCGAAACGCGAGCAGAGTTTGACAAGGCCGACGCGTGCGATATGCCTCTGTGCGGTCACCACGCGCGCTTTGTTTCCCGGAGTGTGGCTTCACCCCAACGCCGATCGATGCAAGGTGTGTGCGTGCGCGCGGTGGAGCGGCCGTAGAAACCAGCGCAATAATTGATGCCAGCCGTCGTGGCCCCTGTGGATACCGCGCCATGTCGGCGATGTTGTGCAGCTTTCGAAAAGTGCCCGATTTTTTAGCCTGTGACGCGACGACGATGGTGCGGCCGTCGTGCTCCGTAGACGCCGCGTTTGTTGTGGTTTCGGCGTGCGCGCTGTCATCGTGGTCGCCGGCACCCGACGCGGAGTTGTTGTGACATGGGCGAGGGGGTCGCGCCGTCGCCTCTGCGGCGACGGTCGCTGCTCTGCTTGGCGTGCCTCTTCACGGTCGCCGACTCTCTTGTGACCTCCGTGGGGCCAGCGGATAACCGGCGTGGCTTCGCGGTCTTCCGCGCCGCGCTTCTTCGCCCTGACGAACCGCCGCCGTGGACTTACGACCTCCGCGTGCCGGACTCGGCCGCCGATGCACGTCTATTCGATGTGGACCGTCATAGCGGAGCCGTCACGTTGCAGAACTCGGTGCAGTGTGGTTCTCTTTTGCAGAACCCCGTACCAGTGACAGTGCGCGCTACACGGCCGTGTTGTTCGACAGAGTGGACGACATGGGTGCGCTTCTCGGAGTGCGAAGTCACCGACGTCTCGCCGGACACCTCGGATACAGTGCGCGTGACGCTATATCAGCTTCAAGAGGCGTGCTTTGTGCGAAGCGAACCAATCGTAAGATTGGCTAGCCTCCTGCCCCGCCTTGGGAACTGCAGCCTTACGTACGGATACTCGCCACCGAGCCGGTGCTGTGCCATAGAAAGGGTCGCGGGAGACCTGGTAGCCCACACGGATTTCTGTGGTCCCGTTGCAGACACTCTCACGACAAGGTTGACTTCGTCTTGTGGAAACTCCAGCTATAACTTAATTGTGGCCTTTGGGCGCCATCGAAGCAGGCGTCATGCACTTCATTTTGAGAAGAACCTTTACATTGCTTCAGTTCCAGAAGGCAAAGATCGTGGCTACGTAGTAGAAACCATGACAGCGTCAACTACTGGGGCTTCTTCATCCGATTTGTCGTATTCACTTCATGCTGTTCTTGACGCAAGAAGCCAGGCTATGTTCAACATTGATACTCTGTCGGGTGTCGTGACAACCACCACTGTCCTGGACAGGGAGTTCATGGACGTTCACTATTTAAGGGTTATTGCCATAGATGGAAATACACACCCACCAGCAACTGCTAGTAGCACTTTGCAGGTGAATGTTCTTGATGAGAACGATCACGCTCCTCTGTTTGAGCAATCAACTTATGAAACGTCAATCCGAGAGTCTGTTCCAATAGGCTACACTGTTGTCACAGTCAGGGCAACGGATCAAGACTCGGGTTCCAATGCCAATATTGACTACTCACTTGTGAACCCAGATGGTACAAATAGTGCCTTTGGAATAGACTCAAAAAGTGGCATCATTACTACACAGACATCTCTCGACAGGGAATTAATCTCCTTCTATTCACTCGTAGTTCAGGCAAGTGATTCAGGTCCAGTCACTGATCGGAAATCGGCATCAACAACTGTTGAAATTACTGTCCTTGATGACAATGACAATTACCCTCAGTTCTCGGAACGTTCTTATTCTGTCAAGGTGTCCGAAGACATCAACTGGTTAAATCACCCTGAGATAGCAAAAATCCGTGCTGTAGATGCTGATGAAGGTGCAAATGCAGCTTTAAGGTACAGTCTTATTGGCGGCAATACACAGGGCCACTTTGCTATGGATAGCTTCACAGGGTCTGTGACTGTTCTGTCTCCATTAGATTACGAGTCAGCACGCAGCTATCGCCTTGTAGTGAGGGTTCAGGATGGCGGGACACCCTCTAGGTCCAACACAACTCAACTACTTGTGAATGTCCTTGATATTAATGACAATGATCCAAAGTTCTACACCTCCCTCTTTCACGAGACAGTTCCTGAAAACGTTCCAATTAGTCACAGTATAGTAAGAGTCCAAGCATACGATGCGGACGATGGGGCAAATGCTGAGATCTCCTACACCTTGTCTTCTGCTGAGCACGCAGACTTGCCCTTGAGGATTGATGACATCACCGGTTGGATTGTGACAACGCGAGAGCTCGACCGAGAGGAAGACGCCAACTACAACTTCCAAGTCATTGCGCGCGACCATGGCTCTCCTGCACGATCTGCCACGGCCACCATTCTTCTTCGAGTGCAGGATGTAAACGACAACGATCCGGTGTTTGAGCCACGCATCTATGAAGGCACAGTCTCTGAGGCCGACCCTCCGGGAACTCCAGTTGTGAGCGTCACGGCCACAGACCGAGACGAAAATTCGCGTCTCGTCTATCATATCACAAGTGGAAACACAAGGGATCGCTTTAGCATTGTTAGCCATAACAGGCAGGCAGTGGTGTCCATAGCACAACCTCTTGACTACAAACTCGAGAAGCGATTTGTCCTGACAGTCAGTGCTACAGACTCTGGCGGCCGGTCGGACACAGCCACAATCTACCTCAACGTGAGCGATGCGAACACGCATCGACCAATTTTCGAGCGAACCCCGTACACTGCTACAGTGCCAGAAGATGTACCGGTAGCAACGACTGTCCTTGTAGTGGAAGCACATGATGGCGACGTTGGTCGAAACGCGCTCATCACGTACACAATGGAGGAGGAAGTGCCAGAGTTTCGAATCGATTCGACAACCGGTGCAATCGTGACCACGAAGCCTCTTGACCGAGAAAAAGCTAGCGGCTATACATTAGTTGTCATGGCTCAGGACAATGGGAACCCACCACTGTCTGACACAACAAATGTAGAACTGGAAGTTGCAGACGTCAATGACAATGCACCCACTTTTCCCACAGCCGGCTACACTAGCACGGTCAGCGAAGATGCTCTCATTGGGACAAGCGTTGTTCACATCTCAGCAACAGACAGTGATCTTGGCCTAAATGGGCAGATTCGTTATACTTTTCTTGGAGGGAATGATGGAAGCGGTGCCTTTGGAGTTGATCCGACGTCGGGTATCATTCGGACAAACAGGGTACTTGATCGTGAGACATTGGCCGTGTATCATCTCGTTGTCTTTGCCGTCGACCGCGGGTCCCCATCCCTTTCAGCATCTGTGCCTGTGACAGTTTACATAGAGGACGTTAACGACAGCCCTCCCCGTTTTTCGGCAGATCGAATCCGGCTGTTTGTTCCAGAAAACAGCCCGATAGGCTCTGTTGCAGGCGAAATAGAAGCGCATGACCCAGATGAAGGACCAAATGCAGTAATCCAGTACGCCATTGTTGGTGGCCCTGACGCGGATGCTTTTTCGCTGGTAGCCAGACCAGGAGAGCCAGCTGAGATTGTTACCAGAACAGACCTTGATTATGAGTCTCCGCACAAGAAGTACACCCTGATTGTACGAGCGTCGTCTCCACCACTCCGAAATGATGTCGAAGTTGAAGTTTGGGTCACAGATGTCAATGACAATGCTCCTGTTCTTAAGGTAAGTTTACTGAACCCATCCTCAATGCCCAGATGTGTTTGTTCAGCCAAAGTTTTATGGATATGTGTACTAGAAACATAAGGTCATTCACTGGCCTATAGTTTTCAACTTTGATGTGCCTATTACTTTGGCTGATAATATAAAATGAGCTGGTGCGAATCTTTTAGAAGATAAAATAGGTCCAAGACGACTGATTTAATGTGTGCAATTGTTTTTACCAGCTGTCTTTGCTGGTAAAAACACCAGTTTACATTCATTAATGTAAACTGGCAGTACAATTTGTTACTGTCAGTTTACATTAATGAATCCCATTCACTACCCTTAAATTATGGGGTTTTACGTACGAAAACCATGATCTGATTATGAGGAACGCCGTAGTGGGGGACTCCGGAATAATTTCGACCACCTGGGGTTCTTTAATGTGCACCTAAATCTAAGTACACGGGTGTTTTCGCATTTCACCCCCATCAAAATGCGGCCGCCGTGGCCGGGATTCGATCCCGCGACCTCATGCTCAGCAGCCCATAGCCACTGAGCAACCACGGGGGGTTTCACTACCCTTAACCAGGGGCGTAGCCAGGGAGGGTGTTTCGATGTCAGAACACCCCCCGAAATTTTCTGAGCGCTTCATACCCCCCCCCTCTCGTCCTCCTTTCGGCTTTGTTTTCGCCCATGCTATTTACACACCACATCTATATATTAAAATGTAAAACCTAAAATAGGAGGGTCTTTTTGTTGACAAAAATAATTCCTGTTCTAAAATCCAGATGGCACCACTAAGCTGAAGTTATCGTTGCGAATCAACTCCTCAGAGTCCTGGTTGCACTCGCATTTTTGTGTTGATATTGCAGTGAATGAAACAACTAACCCTTCGGCTTTATTAAAGCAGAAAAATGACTAAGATATTGTTTGGGTGCAGGCTCTCTTTCTTTTTATTTTTTTACCGGCGGAGTATAATATCCGCCAAAAGATATTTCGAGCTACGCCACTGCCCTTAACCATTCCTTAATTGCCCATAATTGCTGTTTCATTCAGGCTGTTGTTTTGACTGTAGCAGACGCACAGTGGGCTATAGCAATTACATTGAACACAATTTCACAAGTGCATGCAGCTGTTGGAAATTCACATGCCACTCTTAACTGTGAATTTAGTGTGAAGCCACTTCTTTTTGTGAAGCCCAACCATAGTGGGAATTTAATAATACTTATTATGCAACATTTATTTGATACTTTTGAGAGTAACATTGTAAAATAATTTCTATCCAAATAACACACTAAAGAGAACTATGTTATGGGTTGGTTTGATTTTTTTTTCTCCTCTTACATGAATAATTATAGAACTTGATTGATATACAGTGGTTTTTAATATGAGTTACATACGGAATTTTTTTAAAGTTGTCTGTGGCACATAGCACAGTTCTGATCCTTGAGCTGAATTGCTCGAAGAGGCGGACATTACTTGCGCAAGAAATCAATATGCATGATTGAATAATTAACAAAAGCTTTACTAATCATCTTTATAACTAATTGCTTTTATGATACAATTTACAATTTGTAGCCAGTGAGTTCGCAAGGCAAATTCACTTGGAACAAATAGTAAGCATGGCACCAGTTTCAGGAAATGCATTCCTAAAGTGTGCAACAAAATCTATTAGTGTTTCACCAATTTTTGTCCTGCAATGCATAAAAAGGTGCTTTGTTGAAAAGGAAATGGAACAACCCTGCATATTACTGCAAGTGTAATAGGGCTTACCTAAAAGCTGGTGCTAGATTCAAAATTTGTTCCACGGCTCACCGGCTTCGTAAATTGTAATATGTGAGCTGCAAAGTAATCAGTTAAGGACTGTTTAGCTAAATTTTGGTGTTATTCAATCATGTATTTCACTGTGCATGTGCTTTTTTTTTGTTTCTCTCTCCCTGTATTTCCATATCTTTCTACTTCTCCCTCCCCTCTCTCCCCATTGTAGGGTAGCAAATGGCTTTTCTTATGGTTAACCTCCCTGCCTTTCCTCTCTTTCATTTCTCTCTCTATGCATTTCATTTTCTTGTGCAAGTAATATCTGCCTCTTCTAGCAGTCCAGCTCAAGAATTAGAATAGCGCCATCTGCCACAGGGGATTCTTTAGTAAGCACACAACATACCTGGTGCTTTTTTTTTCTTTCTTTTTTTTAAATACTATCTAGAAGTTTAGAAATAGCATGTGGCAGAAAGCAAAATTCCAATTCTCAAGTTGGATTCTTCGAAAAGGATAACATACTTGCACAATAAATCCAAATGCATGAATGGCTAATTAACAAAGTATCATTAATATATGCTTTTAACTAATTACTTTGTGCACATATTGCAGTTTACAAATTGTGGTTGATGGGTTTGCAAGGCATATCCACTTGGAATGAATTCCAAGGGTGGCACCTCAGTTTCAAGATATGCATTCGTCAAACTTGCAGTAAAACTTCATTGTTGTTCCATTTACTTTTTTAAACAAAATGCTGTTTTATGCATTGAAGCATCAAAGTAACTGGAAGGCCAGTGTATTTTTCGCAACATTGGGAATGAATATCTCGGAGCTGGTGTCATCCTGAGAACCATGCCAAGTGAATATGCCTTGGGAACACAGCGGCTACGATTACTAAAAGTAATCATTCAAGAACTTAATAATGAAAGTTTTCTTCATTAATCTATTGCACTATTAGATTTCTCGGGCAAGTAATGTCCACCTGATCCTGTAATTCAACTGTCTGTCACATGCAATTTTTTTCAATTCTGTATAGTAAAAAGAACACCTGATATATTCCCAAGTGTTGCATTTTCCTGACCACTGAGTCACTCCGCTCAATCCCGACACAAAGCCCATGCACATTTGACATCCGGTTTTTCCGTTTCACGAATGTTATATTCTCTCCTGCAGTCTTGTAAAGAGCACATCGATAGATTCCGATATACACAAAATGGGTAGGGAAAAACA